>NC_135367.1:14614687-14923125 GCF_051622035.1 Arctopsyche grandis
TTGGCAATGAAGATATTAATTTATATTCAACAATGAATTGAAGAATTCTCTCGACTGACATTTCTTCATTCGAATACGATTGTTTAAGGTATTTAACTTAATGAAGCAAATCCATACCTGATATACATATATTCGTTTAACGTCACGTTTCAACAGTATTTCATTGAAATACAATTTCAAGTTACCATTTGTACCGAAGTTGTATTCGTGGGTCGTTGATATTTGACAGTTGACTTCCTGCGATCTTCGTATATTATAATATTTTATAGTCAGTATTGTTACTTCGACTATAAAAATACAGTTGAATGTAACATGTTTTACATGTTCAAAGAAAGTCGTTTTTTTTTTCAATTTTATAGTCAAAAAAAGAAAAAATGAGTGACTATGGCCTTTGAATCGGCCCTGTGTGTACATACCTGAAAACAGTTAGTAAATGATTACTAAAGAGCAGCGGTCAGGTTTCCGCCATAAAATAACAATAGACCCCTCCATTGTCCGAGAAAGCAGGAGAGCAAAAAAAATGGTTGACAATAGAAACTGACAATGTTGAACCATTTTTATTAGCCGTCGAGCATCTTATCCGCCGGTCTCTAATGATGTCTATCTACCAAATTTCAGTATCCGCAATGGATTTTATGCTAGAAAATGAACATTTTATGTGAGTTAATTCATTACCATAAGGAGTGCAATCTAAAGTTGGGTGTGGTGTGTTTATTATTTTGACAAAACGGAAGAGATCGAAAGTGGAAAGCTCGGGTGAGAAACGTGCCAAGATTCATTGGATATGCGCCAGATGGCGACGTTTCCCTCCTACAAATTTCGCATTCGAAACGTGGGGGTGTGCTCCTTATAAGTGTAACACGCTGTATGTACATATATACTCTCGTCATGCATATTCAGGATGCATCCGGTAGAATGCAGCCTTCAAACCTGTATTCGAATGTCTCGCAGCAGCCCACGTCGTTGCACCGCCGAGAGGAAGATGCACTATTATCGATCAGGCTATCCCAGACGCAACGTTGCAACAGCACCTGCATAGGAAAGTTGCATGTGAATGAGAAAAAAATAATTGTAATTTGTTTCATGTGGTTAAATATGGGACTATTTTTATTACCATATAAGGAGCTATACGAATATGCGTAATATTCTGTGAACGCGATATTTTATTATTATTATAATTATAAGTACGAAGCCACGTCCGTTTGATAAAACTATGTGAATCATTGCTAATATTATAAGCTTTTGCACTTCCTTTGAGTGTCGGCAATGGATTCTTATCACACAAGTTACACACTTTGAGTTTGTAATATTAATTCCAATAACGGTGCTCACTTATCAATGAAATAGGTACCGTTCTATCGAATATTGATAATTGTGAGAATTTTCACTGCGCAGTAGCAGGTGTAATTTTGCTGAAAATCAACCTTGGAGAATTCCTATCTACTTATTGAAATTCTCGGAATCGATAGGAAGCATCATTTGTAAGGAATTCCCGTACGCAGTTATAACTTATAATAGTTGCTAGAATTGATTCAGAGTAGTGATATTTTATTTTAAAAATTTACTCTATGACTCTGGTGTGGAAAATATCGAGATAAATATTTGATGTTGCTGAGTAATATATGTACATGCATATGTGTAATACTATTAAGTTCAAATATTTCAATTATTAATATTAGGTGTGGGTTGTACGGAGAAATTATACAAAACACTGAGAAGTTGAACGTGTACAGTTTTTAGTAAAATTAGAGGTTGAAAACATAATTTGTCTGTAAAAATATCATGGGAATGAGACGAAACAATCGATTTGGGCGTGGTTCAAGTTTGTCTCGAGCGTTTCTGCACAGACAAGAATTGTGTGATATACACATCTGTATGTTTTGATGTAGATACTTAACTGCTTGGTTCAAATTGTAACCCTTTTCATATTATTAATTAATATAAAAGAACTAATCAAAAATGTGAAAACATTCCTGAAACTTCAGGGGCAGAATGAATTATATAATTTGTATATATTCTGGAATAAATTTATCCTTTCGTAATTAACCAAATCTAGGGTTGTAGATTCGTTAAAAAATATCAGCCACGTCTCATATTCCAAATATTATGCACAAGGTAAAGGATCTGGAACAACAAATTACCCTTGGATTTGGATAAGTTTAATTAACCATCAAGTATTTATTTGTTCAAAAGAATTTTATCATGTTTTCTTTTTTTGTCACGTTTGGTCAATTCTGAGAGTTGTGGTCATTTCTATCATCTGAGATTCAGTGGACGATCCGCCTCCACTCTTCACGGTCCTGTGCCATGTTGAAAGTAGCGTTTAGGGACGATCCCGTCAGTTCTTTAATTTGATCTAACCATCTTATCACGTTACATGTGTACTTTATAAAAATACTATTTACTAGAAAAATGATCAAAGATAATGATTTTGTAAGAGATAACCAAATTTTGGCAAGAGCTTATACTCAACCACTGCCGTACCAACAGCTACAGCAGTGGTCGATTAAAAAAAATGGATAATCTTTTTGAAATTTTATAACTTAGTACATTATTTACTTTTGTACCTAATATAAATTTAAAGAGAAATTTGGAAAACATTTGTGAGATAATTTTTAATTCGAACGCTAGAGGCTTTATTGAAACACGGAAAAGCGACAAATTCAGCTAAAAGCAACGTGACTTTCGTCGGAAATGTTTAATTTTCAAAGCAAATTGATTTCCGCCGTGTTGTGGTTCTTACTTTCGTTTATTCTGTGTTTATATATAATTTGTCTTTGCATTCAGATTTTTTAAAATCGATTATGTACATGTCAGTGGCGTGCCGTCATTGGACTAGTCAAGAGACTAGTCTAGTCTCCTAAAATCGTTTATCTAAGATTTTGAAATGTCAACAATTCAATTACAATAAATTCAAATCGTTATTCATATTGATGCTATTGAATTAGATTAGTGAAGTTCGGATACCGGGATCGGCCCTACCTGAGGTAGTGGTTAATGGTATTGGATTGTTATGGAATGGTCCGCCGCGTTGTTCGCTTGCACGGACTCGCCGTCTCAATTCTGTTCCCTTCGAGGTACTAACGAATTGCTATGTATGGGTGTGCCGTCGAAGATAAAACATTTTTTTAATTTACTAGCCTCTTCAAGCATTGATGGAATTTGCACTAAGAATATTCTGATTTGTGTCTATCAAACATTATTCTGAACTATTTTTTTTTGTTATTAAATGCACATATTTACACAACTTTTTGGGTAAAAATATGGCAAGGGACTCGGCTCAAGGGATTCCCTCAGAACAAATCGCGATGTTATTAAGAAAGCTAGGCTACTTAGGATATTTCTGTTAGCACAAAAATGAAAAATTATACTCGTCACTTCGAGACAGATTATTATGTATAATTCAAAAATTAAAAATATATATTTTCCCATACCTAGTCCCCTGTTTTAAAAGTCATGGCACGCCTCTGGTGTATGTACTTAGTGATTGCAATGCTTCTGCGGATGCAGAGATGATGTGAACAGTCGGGAAAAATGAAACCAGTAAGCATAAACATACATACATATGTAAATTGATTCAAAATCTCCAATCACAATGGCCCATTTCCATCGACTTGCACGCTGCTATTAAATTTGAAGATACATACATTGTATGTATATTGGTATTTTTGTGATAATAGCCGTGTTCCTATTCTCATATAAATAAGTCATTAACATTACGCTCAAATGCAATGTGAAGAGAGAGAGTGTTCACGAAACGATTTTTTTTTTACTATCAATTAATCGGCCTCGCGCCTACAATAGGCCAATTTTGGACGTATCATCACGCTAGTTTGTCGGCCAGACGGCGGAATAGCCGGAAAAACAATGCGTTTTTCAACCATGTTGCCTACTTTAATGCCCACATACATATTGTGATATTGAATCTCGAGCACTTTCACCTACTTGTTATTATATTTTACTTTTGGCATATGTGTGTGTGTGTATGTGCGTGTTACTAGCAATGCGCATTCATCATTTCAGAAAATATACTTTGAAAATGTACAGAAAATATATAAAATTTTGTGAATTTTAATTACACTGTGTGAATATTGCTTGGAATTGCTGTAATTCCTCGTGATTTTCGTTATATACGTCATCTGGAAGTTTGAGTCTTTTTTACCATATGTTTTCTAAATTGAGAGTTCTAAAAACGGGCCTGCTCCTAATAATTGTCTGTCTTTCTTTAGTGACGGCATTTCATTATCCAGATACTGGAAGCTTTTCATCTGTTATATTTCTTAATACTTTATATACTTAAGTAATTATATGCATATTTATTTATTTATACATATGTATATACATACCAGGAAGGATGTCACGACGAAACGTCCCCGGACGAAACGCCGAACGATACAACGTCCCCGACAAAATGATTGGAAAGAATATAAACAATTTATACTAAAAAATAATTATAACGACCAAAAATTTTAATTTAGTGTACTCAAAAGAAGAAAGAAATCACGCCCACTAAAGGTTAACAATAAAGAAAGTGAAAAAATCATTGTTTTCTTATTAGTACAAAGAATTCGAAAGTTCTTATGATTCTTATGACTCATAAGTAGAGGTAGGATAGTCACAGTGCTATCCATTGTTCGGAAAACCTTTAACAATGCATTTACAACCTTTGAACAATACACGGCCCCCTCAGACTCCGGTGACTACTAATCACCATCCACCCAATAGTACATGTGTCTATAATTTTTTTTTTAATAACTCAATGACTAGCACAGTACTAAATGTTCTTTAGACTGGTTTATCTAATATTCATTTATTAAAATGTCAAAGGACGTGTATAGATTTTCGTCATCACTCATTTTATTGAATTCTTGCACCTTTTTCTCGTCAAAAAATTCGTTTTTAAACATGTGAATGTCATATTATGTTGCGTTATAATTTATCTGTAGACATTATGTCGCGATATCGTTTTATCCATAGGCATTATGCAGTGTTATCATTTTGTCGGGGACGTTGTATTGTTCAGCGTTTCGTCCGGGGACGTTTCGTCGTGGATCTACCAGGAAGGCCAGGTACCAGGTAACCCCCTATGCGCTTTGCTGGCCAATTACAAACATCCATAAACAATTTTTACAGAGCACCATATAGACATTTATGGACAAATTTGCCAAACTTTTTATATATCAGCAAATTCGAGATGCTAAAAACTCAAATTTTCGCAAGAAATAGGACAGGTTGCAAATTTATTGGAAGCGTTTCAATGAAATCCGATAAACTGGCAAACTCTGATAGGTAACTATCGACCTCGAGTCAAATATCCAAGGTCTGGCCAGCAGCACCGGACCAGGAAATGAACCCGTGAGTATTTAGTTGAAAGCATTACACACTAACCACTGAGATTTGCTGCTGGTTGTGATATATGTATGTATGTATGCAGAATACAAATATGCATTGCCTGTAACATAACATACATACATACATAAATATGTCTCGGTTCGCTTTTTTCGGATGCAGAAATAAAAAGAGGTCTACAGCCTTCGATACAGCCTCTCTAATTTGACGGTATGTTAATATTCAATTTAACGGAGCGTTTTTGTTAATGATAAGAAATAATTAAGTTCCAGTTCGATCGTATGTATGTATAATGATACATATTTTACAACCCATTACGGACGATTATCGTCCGATCTTAGCCGACGCCTTTTTAATTACTGCTCGTTGATAACTAAACTGTAAAATTAATGGAATATGTCTGAAAAACTGCACGAGTGAATTTGACGTTGAAAAATTAAGTAGAATCACTCGATTATGTTGAATATTCAAATATTATTAACTTGAATATTCAAAGAAAATAAGTGACTGCTATTCGTTCGTTAATTTTTTTAAATTTAAAACTAAACTGACTTACAGGTAATTGACTGGCGTAAATGCTTGCAGATTCCAACTGGACGAACTGGTCTTTTCAGTATCCAATCTCAATTACGGCGACAAGCTACAGTTACTCTCACTGATAGACTTAATGATGAAAGTTGAGATCGATACTCACCGAGGACTTGCGGTACATCAATAATATATACATACATACATACATTGATGTAATTGGTCAATTGCATTTTTACACATAATTTTAGTAATTTTTTTTAAATTTATATTTTCCCTTGATGCCCTTGAGCGACACCTATAGTATTAAACCTGTACATATATAAATTTGAAATCATATTCAAATATATTGATTTTTAAATGCTTTGTATTGTTAATAAATTATGTTCTACAAGCCCATGTATTAAAATATGTAGTGTTGACATAGTGGGTAGGATGGTTTTGTTAATTTATGATGAGGAACCGTTACAACAATGAAATCAGATAAACTGGAAAACTCTGGTATGAAACGATCGACTTGGAGTCACAAATACATATCCAAGTCTGACCAGCAGCACTATATAAATTCTTTTAAATTGAGGTCAACCCAGGGCTTGAACTCGGGAACCTCTTAGTGGTTTGCATTAAATCAAACAGCGAGCTACGAACTATTTTATAGACAATTCACACTTTTTTGTCTCACACACATCAATCGAATAGCATTTTAAAAGTAAATTTTACTCTGAAGTGTATTATCATATTTAATAACATCGTTACTGGTTCCAGTCACACGATAGGCTTCAGTTAATTGAGTTACCGATTAATCGAAAGATTTTACTTTGAAGCAATTCAAAATATATTAATTTATTTTACTCACCTGTTTACAATATTCTATTTTATTATTGAATTAATTTTTCACTTCTTATTCCTTAAATAAATAAACCATACTAAAAATATATATAAGCAGATACCTTTGAATCTCCTGCATCTTTATATAAAATACCCATTTGAAATTCAACACTAACAAGTTAATCCTTCAATCATCAGTTTACGAATTCAATCCACGACAAATCCCACGATTAGCTAACTAAACATTTACAAAGCATTCGAATTTATCATGACACTCAAACAACCTTTAAATAATGTATTAAATCCCAGTCTATGAAAATCGGTTAATATAATATAAAAGTAAAGAAAATTGTCATTTATTTTGGTATTGAATACACATTATATTGTGGTATTGAAACGAGTTGTAGGTTAAGCTGTGCTTAACCCAGCTTGTTAGTTCATATGGTTTATACATTTTTAATGGTTTTAGCTTCGAATGGGAATATGGCTTATTTGTCTAAGATTTTTGGACTCGGTTCACTTTTACCAGAAGGCAAAGTTCATTGAATTTTCTGCAGAAGGGGCGTGCATCGTTCAAGTTCACATTCGCCACGTTCAAGTTCGCCGATGAGCGTCTCATACAAACAATGAATTGTTTTTAGGAAAAAATAAGAAAAAAACAGCAAACGACGAGGAAATGTTTCCGACCCATTTCTCACGATTTTCCTCTGTTGTTATGATCGAGCGAACGCCATTGCTATGTATCTTATTGTTATCATATTTTTGAACATGGTGTAAAGTGGCTCTGAACAATAATAAAATGAACGGCCTGACAATCATCTTCAGTATTTTTTTTGCATATCATTTTTGTAATGATGCGTAGTGGTTTCAGTATCAACATTTATGCCGTAGGGATAGTCATACATATGTAGGTGTATAATGGTATTTTATTGACCATCAGCTTCAAACATACTTGTTTGACGCTGAAGTTATTGACAAAAATAAACAAAAGTTGCAAAGCCACCTATTTGCAAATTTGCTATGAAACTTTTAACTTAAAATTGCGAACGTGCTATTCCTAGAATAATTGAACAGAAATATACTAATAAATGATTGATTTTAATCGTTAAAAGTATCCGTTTGTCTTTCGACATTATTATTTATTATTGTTATTTAAACATGTTAAAATTTTGCTGTATAATTGCGAACGGTAGACTGGATTTAGTATATTTCAAATCAAAGTTAGTTTTTAAATTAATAATATTTGTCGTTTACGAAGTCATTTTTACTATTCAACTGTTTTCTATGTTGATTATTTTAACCCATAATGAACATGTATCAATCTGAAGTATGTATGTATATGTATGTACATATGTACGTATATAGAGACATTTTAAAAAGCTCTCACAGAAAAAATCATCCCAAATTCAATACATTATTATCTACTATGTTAATTTTTTACGGCTTTTTTATGTTATATGTTTAATTTTTATTTCATGTATGATAGCATTATTTTTTTAAATGAAATTTTTTTTAACGTGTGTATACATATGTATGTGCTTTAATTATTTAATTTTTCATATTATGTGTTGTTAGTTTATTGTTGTATTTAATTAATTTCATTTGTTTCACTGTATTGTATTTATTTACATAAATTAATATGAAATATATTTTCATTAATTAGCAACGATATTAATTTAAATACTCATATCACTTTTTTTTTACATATTTTGAAATTTTTTTTTATTAAAATGGGTCAAGGGGGGTTCCGGATTTTCAAATTTGCACTGGGGCCTGGATTTTTTCTCTACGACCCTGTATATGAATGAAATTCTTTCAGCGAAGTTCTTTTCAGTATATAAAAAAAATAGTAATAGATGTCAAGAATTTGTCTTATGGAAAGATTCTAACATTAGCATCTTCATCTTATGGTGCCCGTTAATTTTCAAGTTCCTAAAAAAATGATGGGAAATCTTGTTTTTTCATTCGATTGTACGAGAAATTAAATTAGAACTATTAGTTTAAAATAGCATCCTTCATTATTTTATAGCAATCTGATATTCCGTGAATTAAGACACACTAAATCGTACGGCACAACGTGCCTAAATAGACTACAGCTGTAGTGGGCGTATCCTCGTGGCATTGCAAATATGAAAAAGCGTCACACCGATCAGAAGAAGATTACCCGTGTGAAACTACCCAATCCTAATCTTGTAGACGACTACTCCTCTCTTATCCCCAAAAGCAAAAATTTCTGTCTACAGACTTGAGTATGTATGTATGTATGCACAATGTACATACATACATAACGAAAGCAATGGAAAAAAGTAAGGCAAAATAGAAAGTAATGTAAGAGAAGTAGATAGGTTTTCAGCCACCAGCATTAAGAAAAAGCCCATAAGATAATTTGTACATCAACTAAGTAGTTCTTTCCCTTCCTGTGTAATCGTTTCCTATTATACTTCAAATTAAAATGAAATGAACATTGACTTTAAAATGACGTGCCAGTAATTTATAGTAATCAACACTACGGTGAGAGCACACTCAAAAGTACGGCACGGCACGCCTAGGTGACTCCTCCCGTTCCCGTTCCCGTTCCTGTTCTCATTCTCGTTCCCGTTCCCATTTGTCGGAAAAATGCAGGGAGCGAGCACATTTGAAATTATTCAATTGTTTGTTTATTTTACCCTAGCAATGCAGGTCGGGACGCGAAAACATTTTAAATTATTGCGTTGCAATGCTATTCATTCTCGTTTCCGTTCCTGTTTTTGGGCGATTTTTTTTACAGTAAGAGTGGTTTAGGAGCTTATACGAGACAGACAAAGAGACAAACAGACATTCATTTTCTATACATACATATATGTATGTATAGATATATGTATGTATGTACATATGAGAACTTTTTCACTAATGACTCGTAATACAGGGTTGACTAGATACGAATGCACTCAAATCGAGTACGCTAATTTGTTCACTCGGACGTTAATCGATTGTTACCACGTTACGAGTCCACTCGTATCGTGTCAGAAAAATAAGTATGTAATAAAAATTGTCATTCTTTTAGTGTTTTCTTGGCCTTTTTATCTAGAGTTAAACTCTCACCGACTTGAGCTATCGCTGTAATTTATTGTATATTATTTATTGTTGTCAAAAAGCGTTTGACATTTAGCGTGTCTAAACATTTTGACCGTGAAAGGCAATCTATATTCATTCGGGTCGTGTTTTCCTTTCTAATAGTCGAGTGTGTAGTAATTTGGCTCTGAACTTAAATATACACAAATGTGGAGCACTTGAACGTCTAGGGACCAATATTGAGACATTGAACTTGCCGTAGATGTCTACATACGTTTTCGGTTTCATCAATTATTTATGGGCTCGAGAGCTTTCAAAAAAAGGTTCGATATTTTCGGCTCGAGACACTTTCTCTCTCTCTTCTTAGATACAATTGAATATGCATTCGCTCACTTTAATAAACAAACACACTCGACTTGGTAACGAGCTAAAAGTATACGTATCTATATTCTAAGACTCATATTATGTATATTACATTATTTCCAGAAAGGGCTCGGCCTGATATTTTTTTAGATTTGTAACATTTCTTTCCTGCTTCTAGTCCTTTGATTATTAAATGTACTAGTATATTTTATTAATCAGCAACATAGCTCGAAGGTAAGCGTATAATGCTTTCAACTGGCCATGGTCATGGGTTCAGTCCCTGGCCCAGTGTTGCTGACCAGACTTTGAATATATGCGACTCCAGGTCGATTGTTTCCTAACAGAGTTTGCCAATTTATCCGATTTCATTGTTGAAATTGTTCCGAACAAATTGGAAACCTGTATTCATTTTTCTTCATTATTTGATCCCCCCCCTGGGAAAAGCTGAAATGAAGCCCCTGTTTGATTGTTCCAGTTTGTCCATAGGTATAGTATTGTTTAAAAATAACTGTGTTGTAATGTTTAGTATTTAAGTATAAAAATTTGACCTTGGGGATACCTGTCATGGCACCTATTTGTAGATTTTTTTATTTATTATACCGCAGTGGCATTACAGAGTGATCCAATATGCCACTGTGGCCAAACATATGAGTAACATTTATTTATTTATTTTTAATGTATGCACCCATATATATTTTTAAATTAAACACATCTATGGTCAAACATTGTACAGGAGTATTATACAAGGCAAATACAAATATAAATTAACATGAACAGGTACATATATGGTCAAGTTTGTAGTATTTTATACAAATCAGCGAAATTTGAGATGCTGAAAACTCGAAATTTTAGAGTAAAGGTTGAAACCTTTTTATCGGAAACTTTTCAATGAAAATCAGATAAATTGGCAAACTCTCGACCGACCTGGAGTATGGCCAGCAGCGACCGGTGGGATTGAACCCATGACCATTTTGTTCGAAAGCATTATTTGCTTACCACTAGTCTAATATATTGCTGGTTAATGTTAAATGAATGTAAAAATAAAAATAAAATATAATTACAATAGTGTTAACCATAGTATGCATAGCAACAGTGCCGGTTTTAGGGGGGGGCCGCATCTCCGGTCTTCAATGTCACAAAATAATTGGTCACAATTTTCTAAGGGCGCTTAGAAAAAATTGCCCAAGGACGCCATAGGGCCGGGCCGCACCGTGCAACTTTGTCGGCCGAATAGTTGCACGACACGAAAATATGTATGGAAATGCGTGCGACAAACAAGTTGACAAGGTGTGGCATGTCCCATCTACTTGCATGTATTGGTCTGGTCGCCCTCTACCAAGTCGCTCGCAAGTCGCACGGCGCGGCCCGGCCCATAGGGTGTAAGGCCGGCACTGCATAGCAATGGATCCAATAGCTCTTTCCACTCACTAAAAACGTTGTTTTTAATGGAAAAGTACATATATAAGTTGTTGAATAGAAGCACATCCATTGTTCCAGAAAATATCGATTACATACAAGCTTACTAGAATATGAAATCTACCTGTTATACTAATTGCTCATCGATTGTATAATGTAGAGGATAATCCATATACCTTTGAATGTATTATAGATATCTTCGATAATACTAATTAGTAATTATACAACACATATGCGGCATTGATTATAATATCATATATGAATGAGTGTGACACGTGGAGGTAGACGTGGGCAGGTAGACAGCCAGCAGCCGGAGTGCAACGGCTGCGTCTCATGAGGTGCGAATAAAATGTACCGGTCCAGTCGGCTCGGTAACAAATAATTCATTAAATTTCATGGTCGCTGGTCCACATGGCCTGGATGCGGTGGAAGAAGAAAAAAGCAACAACCGGTCGCCGGCTTTAATTGCTCCAATATCTTTATGCGATTAACCGCAAGCGTGCGCGCAACCGTCTCCGGTGCATTGGACGAAGTCAGTCGAGCCCAATCAGGTATTGAAACCCCTTAATTTGAAGATTCAGAAATATCATCGTCAGGTCATGAATACCTTGGTTGCACACGGGCTAAAATCTGGCTCCATTTTCCTCGCTCCGAACGATTCCCGTATAACTTCTCTGGACTGAGACAATTTTTTTCTACATTTTTATTTTATATTTAGGGGTGTGTCATTTTTTTATAATTTTGCATGGTCGCTAGTAAGGAAAGGCGGTCAAGTTGATTTTGCCCAAAAAAAAAAGGATTCACTATTGTCAATCTTTTTTTTGCTCTCTTACTTTATAGGACAATAGTAATTGACATTAGTTAACCTTTTTTTTTTTGTGCAAAAGCAAACTTAACCACCTTCCCTTAGTCACTGGTCACTTAAAGTGAAACCAGACCTTTATGGCAAAAACACACTGAGTGGTACGTGGTAGACGTTTTTTTACTAGATACTTTTAAACATCCGAAAAACAGCAGCACCTCTAGTCCATATACATATATACATGGTGCACAGTCCCAATTCAACCCCTTGAGTGTTTTCGTTGAATCCTTGTATATATGTATTTATTCTTGCTTATCAGTGATCGATAACGGTGAATCCCATATTTGAAGAAATGTAGGAGAAACTTGTTGGTTGCATATGGATATGCATACACGTGCGACGTCCCAAACATATGCATTCTGCAAGTCCCATACTACTCAGTGTCTTTTCGCCCCTAGTGTGGGTGGTAAATACATATATATATATTTTTATACTTTGATCAAAATCCATAGCTAGTATACTATAAATAAGAACAATTTAGTTGTAGGTAGAGTAAGAAAAAATAAGACAGGTGGTGTCTTTCACAGGGGTGTGCTCATGTACAATGCCCTCCGTTTCAATGAGAATCAGATAAATTGGCAAACTCTGATAGGAAATGACCGACTTGCAGTTACAAATATTTAAGTTTAACCAGCAGTACTGCAGAAATACTCAGTACTGCAGGTACAAGAGGAACAGGCTGTTCCCCTTGTATTCTGCTCGCGCACATTGAGTAAGGCTGTACGACAAAAAAAGAGAGAATTTCACCGCACGCCACTGTTGTGTATGTATAAATATAATATGTGTATATGTAATTGTTATTGGCTAAGAAGGCGCATCGGGTTTACCTGTCAGGCCTTCCTTCCTGTTATAAATATATAAATAAAAAAATATGTATGTACATATATGTATATATATATATATTTATATATATATATATATATATATATATATATATATATATATATATATATATATATATATATATATATATATATATATATATATATATATATATATATATATATATATGTATGATACATACATATTTATCTAACTACAAAAAATCCGAATATATCCCACTGCACTAAGAAATTATACTTTATATTATATTACACATTACAGGCAATCTCGTTTTCAATTTATTTTCCTAGAAAATTGATTGATTCCTTATAAAACTTATATCAGACTGCATACATGTTTAACGTATTAAACTTTTTTTTTCATTTTCTGAAAAACGATAGGGAATATTATCAAAATATCATATTTGTTCAATGTCAATACGATATTGATTGTTTACGGTTGTATGTAATCGGCTTGTAGTATTTCCGACTTGTTTGCTTATGAGATTATTATCGGTCGATACTTTGAGCGAAATTTATTGTTGTGTACTCAGATATGTACATATATAAAATGCACAGTTTATAAAAAAATAATATAATATATTTACGGAAATATATACCTATTCTACAATCGATTTTCTCACAAAGTAATCGTGCGAAGTTGTCAATAGCGTTCTTATGTACACATAATTAACACAGTATTATTATCCGTTAAATATAACGGCAATTCAAATAAATTATATGCTAGTAAAGGATACGTTTTAATGAGATATTAAATTCGTTATAATTAAGATTATTCGTTGTCGTTGGGCTCATGGAAGGAACGAGAGGAAGAGATAGATTTTGAAACATTAAACTGTCTATTTACTTTTTACTGTTATTATTAGAGGTAGGATAGTCACAGTGCTATCCATTATTCCATTGTTGTAAATCCTTTGTAAAAAAGGTTCGGCAAACCTTTAACAATGCATTTACAACCTTTGAACAATACGCGGCACCTTCTGGGTCCGGTGACTAGTTATTATCATCACCATTATCAATTCTAACCATTAAACATTCACTGCTTAATGAAGGACTTTCAAACACGTTTCTGTTTTGAGCAACAATCATCTATCTAATTCTTACTTCGTTCACCCATTTAACTTGTGGTTTTCCTTGCATCCTTTTACATTCTATTGGTCGCCATTCGAGCACTTCTAAAGAAGAATGGAGCACTTTTAAAGAAGAAAGGTGAACTAAAGTTCCCCTTTCGTCCATTCTTCTAGCTACGCGATCCGCCAATTGCCATTTCAATCTCTTCACTCTCTCCACTTTATTCACTACTCTTGTCATACCTCTCACCTTCGTATTTCTCCTCGTTATGCCAAGCATACAGCGTTTCGTATGGTGAATACTTGATAAACTTGCTGCATTTAAAATTAGCTCTATTTTTGCTAATTTGATAATAATTTTCTACTATTTTAATACACATATATATCTATGTTTTTAATTACAGTAAAGATTAATGATACCAATCACTCATGCGTAGTGTGAAAATCAATTATAGAGATTAACCATTACCTTGCTACTAGCACCTGTTAATCTATTAACATTCTTCACATCATTAGTGATTTAAAAATATAACTTAGATTTAGATTCTAAAACTATCCTATTGAAGGACAGTCTCATTAAAATTTCCAATATTATTGTGAATGTATACCTAAAGTTGATTAAATCTTTCATTGGAATTTGATATAAGTTTCAATGAGCAACATCTGTGTGCCGATCAATACCGATGTACACTTTTTGCCGCTCACTTGTCGTGCCGCCCCGGGCGACGTCTAGCCAGCTTGTCGCTAGGCGACGGACCTGGTCTGGTACTTGGTACTATATACTTCCGAGAAAATGTTTTTCGTTTTCGATAAATTTCGCGGATTGAACACCTCTGGGGCGGGCCCATTTCGTTTCCAAAATCAACATAATCGGAATTTGTGAATAGGATCCGTAAAGCAACCGCGAAGTCGCATCCGATATTATTATTCATTGTTCTTATGGGAAAATTTGAATGCCGAAAACCGGCAACTCTGTGAGCCATAAATACTTATGATTAAGTGTGCTATGGAAAAAATTATGTGGAAAGTAAAAAACTATATAAGTACATAAATACAAGTAATAAATCAAATATTAATGTAATTCATTTGTTTATTTTTAAGGCTTAAGCAATTTCAAAGTTAGTCGCTTCACCATAGCAAACATTTTATTTTTATTTTATATTATTTATGCTTTTCTTTTATATGACTTAAATCTATATCATCATCATTTACAGCCAGTCATCATCCACCGCTGAATGAAGGCCTCTCTAATACGCTTCCATTCGTCTCTGTTTTGCGCAACTCTCATCCATCTCACCTCAAACTAATTTTTTCCATCTACATATCTTCCTTGCGGTCTTCCTTTCACCCTTTTCATTCTCTTGAGTAAATTTATAATCTCATAGCAAAATTGTCATTAAAAAATAAATATGCAAAGCTCAGACTAGAATTATTAAACTTGACAATACCATATTTTTATATAAAGGGAGCTCATAGACAAAATCCGTAGCGCGTAGACGAAAGTCGTTGACAAACTTTAACCTATCTATAGAAACAAAATTCATTTAAATATATGGACTATAAATTTATAGAAAACGAAGAGAAATGTAAAGATTACTCTTGGATAGATTGATTTATTTGTGTTGACTTAGTAATATACGAGTGTAATATAATATATTCACGATTTAATTGAAAAAGGGTTAATTTGACTTTGATCCTATGTATATGGATATTACGTTTTTTAATTTCGTATCCAACATTACTATAAACAGTAACTGTGTCATGCTTTACACATACTCCGTTTTATATAACCTATAAAAGGAATGATAAATTATGTCCTCGGTATATGACTCGGATTTGTTTACGCATTCCAACTATAATCAAAATCATTATTATGATGTAAATTCCCATACGCGGATGAGTGGCATTTATTTGAAAACAGATCGATACCTGCGTGGAACTTTCTAGCTGTCGGCAGTGAAAGGGTTAAACACTCGCTGGGTTTTCATTCTACGTTATATATTTTATTCACTGTATCAAATAATAAACATCTGCTCGTTAGGCAATGAGTAATTATTTACATTGAGCTTATTGCAACATTGTCTGTATTCTTTTTGGCTAGTTTTGATATTGCGAAATTTTAAATTGCCCAATGTGTAACTTCAATTCAATTGTAGAAGACTTGGGTAATGGATTTTTTGATTCAAGTATCTTTATATGAGAAACTGAGCAACTCTTGATGAAGTTTGAGTTAAATTTTTCATGGCATGCTATTGCGTATTGGAGCAAAGTTTTCATTGATTATTTTCGAGGTATAGAATTGCAACATTTCTGATAAGTCGCAAATTATATCGTCCAATATTATATGTATTTGAATCTACATAAGTTAATAGCAATAGCAATATTACAAAAATTAATTAGTATCAATTTTAATAAAATTTTGTTATAATTTTAAAAGTCGAGACAGAGTAGTAGGCGGCATGTGCTTTCTTTAAATATTTTTGCACATGCAAAAAAACGTTAGCACGCCTAATGTATGCCACCGCGATCCTTGACAAAACTAATCCCCGGGAATGTTTTCTTCGATATTTTTTCCTTGTACATATTGTAGGTTTGACTCATGATTTTACTTTGATGCGCTTGGGAAAGGGAAAATTTAGCTTTAGCAATAAAAAAAAGTTTCCAATTTGAAAAAAAAAAAAAATGTCGATTACATTTTTGTTCCTATATAAAAGACCATATCCAGACACATACATATGTACAAATGTAGGTATACAGTCGTAATCTCATCAAGTGCGCAGACCTACAGAGTGGTATGCGGCGCACGTGTTTTTTTAGATAGTTTGGCACATGCAAAAAAACGCTGGTACGCCCAATCAATACCATAGCAATCCTTGCCAAAACTCACCCCCTGGAGTGTTTTCGGTGATATTTTTTCCCTGTATTGGCATAGTTTTGACAGTGATCGATAGCGATGATTCCCATATTTGAAAAAATGTAGGAGAAACTCGTCGAAATAATAAGATCGTATGAATTAGCAATGACGTGAAGACACGCCTATTACAGCTGGAATCTACTTAGGCGTGCCGTGCCGTAATTTTACCACGTCATTTAAAAGTCTTTGTTCAGTTAATTTTAACTAGAAGTATAATAGGAAATGATTACACGGGAAGGGAAGGAATTACTTAGTTGATGTACGGATTCTCTTATGGGCTATTCACAATGCTAGTTGAAAACCTCTCAAGTCCTCTTAAATTGCTTTCTATTTTGCCTTACTTTTTTCCATTGCTTTCGATATACATACGTACTCAAGTTTGAGAGGAACTTTGTAATTTGGTTTTTTTTAAAGAAAAGTCTGTAGACAGACATTTTTGCTTTTGGGGACGAGATAGGAGTAGTCGTCGACAAGATTAGGATTGGGTACTTTCACACGGGTGATCTTCTTCTTCTCGGTGTGTATGCGAACGCCTCCGCACCTGAACAGAAAAAAAGTGAAAGATGGCTTCTTGTTCGCGCAACAACAAAGAATATGAGAGGTTGTCGTGTCGAATCGAGGCGCGATCTCGCGGGCCGGGCCGTTTTATCACAATGGAGAGTAGGGAAAAATCGAATCAGCATAATTAACCTAGTCTCTATGAAAGTGGATGAAAACGGTGAAATTTTTGTGTTGTGTTGTGTTGTGGATGTTGCATTGTGCACTCACATATTTTATTATACACCTCACACTCGACCCACACTCTGTGGTTAAATTGATCAGCAATCGGATCGATTTGGTTCTGATTAGAACGTTTGGGTGCAACTTGACCCACTTTTCTGGGTTAAAAACTATTATTAGGCTCCCGAATCGGAACTTTTAGTCTCGATTGTCACGCTACCTTATACGTTTGATTATTTGTTGACTCTGATTTATTATTGTAGTCATGGAGAGGTCGAAAGTTCAAATATGTATGTATGTGTTGAATGAGTTGGATAATAATATAGTAATTGAAACCTTGATATTCTAATGCTCGCGTTAGAGTGTATTAATAAACATTATCTTGATCAATAAATTTCATTACGTGATGTTGTTTAATTTAAAGTATGTACATATGTTAGAATTGAATATTAAGTTTTTTTTTAATAATCCTAATATGTATTTTAGATTAATGTTTATGTCATGTTCAAGTTCGCTCGTTTAAACGCTTCATTAATGTGGGAAACAAGAAAAATTTATGAATCACAATTTTAGCATTTTAATTTGATCGCAGAACATGCATATTTTGCGAAAAGCAGTTCCAGCATTTCTTGCTTTTGTTGTATAAATTCAGCAATTCTTCCAACAGATATTGGGTTCGAAGAATGTAATTTCGTTATATGTAATTTCATAGATTTTTTATTTATATTGTTATATATTTGCTTTATATATGCACCTACAGGTACACACAGGGCCGTTGAGAGGAATCCGGGCCCTGGAAAAATAATTCCATACCCTATGACATACCAAAAAAAAAAAATTATCATTCTGGGGGGACCCATGAACTAATGGGCATATAGTACATATGTATGGTTCGGTGATTATTCCGCACAAAGCGCTCTCGCATATATATGTCACTAAAAATCTATCAGAGGAACATCCGGCACCCGAAAACTCGACTACCAGTATTCCGTATTTGCGATTTTCATAACAACGTATATCGTGTGCGCGATCGCAATGTGCGAAATAATCCGTTTACCAGTATTTATTATACGTATACTATTATAACATATACATATGTACATATGTCCAATAAATGCGTGCCAAAGCTATCAATAGTTTGATGAAAAATTTTCTGTGTGAGTGAAGACAAATTTCTAGTAACCTCGGGCGACTTTTGCCTGTTTGATTTATTCGAAAAAGATCAAGAGTGACATTCAGAAACTGTCAGAAGCTAATATTCTCAATGATAAGCGAGCAGTCTGCGTTCTTAAGCAGTGAAAGGAATAATATTATAATAATAAAAACTGGCTCCGTACGACTTCAAGTTCAAGGTAGACGTTATCGGTTCATTGAACAAGCGGTCAACGTGCGATATATTCTCTTTCTCCTTTCTAAAATCAGTCTGGAAAAGTTTTTGGCACCGAATTTTTTCCCAATTATATAATATAAATCACAACGAACGAATTACTTCATTCTTCGAATCGACTCTCTGCAACGGAAGTTTACTATTAGTGGTTTGATGGAAAACTGTACACTTTCTATGTCTGGTTAGTGTGCTTACCGTTAAAAATGTACGTACAGGTGTCGATTGTCTTCGAAAGTGGGATTACTGTTTTTTTATGATAGGTTTCCTCAAAATCTAACGAGGTGGATTATTGGTTTTTAAAATCGACACATGGGTACATTGACACGTCATAAAACTGTCGATAGAAACATTCAACTAGAATTGTTTTATGAGGTACTAAATGTGCTGACTTTCCCCTTTACTTTATTTTTTTAGTATGTACATATAGTACATACATACATACATATGTATTTCAAAAATCGTACAATCAATCTCCAAATTTCTATTCATTAAATTTAATATGTGTAAACTTACCTCTACAATGTAACAAAATATTTTAATAGCGGATAAAAGTGCATGAGAATTGTGAACAATTGCATTTAATATAATCCGCGAGAAATGCTTTCGTGAGGATTATCTCAATAATTTATTTTAAGTATATACATACATATATACAGTTTAATTCAAAAGAACTAACTCAATATGTACTTATTCTTGTTACAATATTATGCAGTTAGATTAAGTATATAGTAATGGAACTATAATAATTTTGACATCTGGAACTTCGTGTATAGTTTTCAGATAAAAATACATATATAATTATTAATAAACTTCATAATAAGCATAATTTTTCATTTATAGGTTTTATGTTGGTACATCAACGGATGTTGGAGGGTTTGGCGATGCTGGAATCACGGATTGGCAGACCAAAAAATGCAATATTAGGTAATAATAAAAATAAATTAATAATTACTAAATGCATAATTTGTCTAAATTAACAATGGAGATCAATGTATCACTCAAAATAGTAAATTTTGAAAATATGTCATAGATATGCATGAATGGCGATTATGATATTGTTATTTGCAAAAGCATCTGCTTGTAGTCGCCTTTTCGTTATAAGTAAAGGGGGGGGGGGGGGGCGGGATAAACGCGGTTTCTTTTCTTAGAAATTGTCAATTTCTTGGAAGTTTCAGATCAGTTTTTAAAGTAAGAGGACAAAAAAGCTCGTAAAAACATATACTATCTAAGAGATTGACAATAGAGCGTGTAGAGAAAACCACTTGTAGCCTAAATCTAGTTATAAATATCATCATCATTAACAGTCATTCAACATCCACTGCTGGATGAAGGCCTTTCTCACACGCTTCCATTCGTCTCTGTTTTGCGCAACTCTCATCCATCTCACCCCACACATTTTTCTAATTTCATCCACCTATCGTCCTTGCGGGCTTCCTTTCACCCTTTTACATTCTCTCGAGTGTCATTCCAGCACTTTTTTTACAAGCTTTTTATTATTTATCCACTACACTATATCCACTACCCTTGTTATACTTCTCATCCACATATCCCGGTTCCTATTTCTCCTCGTTATGTCAAGCATACAGCGTTCCAGACTTCTTTGAGTGCATCGGACTTTGTGTAGCATCTTGGCATTCTTAAAAAAAAAACTGACGAGTGTGGGGCCATGTAAGCTAGAAGTAAAACTATCGAGTTGTACCTTTAAAAATCAATTTCAAAATCGACATTGCACTATTGGACTTGGTTCACATGCGCTTTGAACAGTTAATTTAAGTGCATTGGAATGCATGGTAAAGCATACAATTCATACGAATATCTCCTAGTGGTAGAACGATGATGATTAATGAGTCGTGCGAATGTATTACGCGGTTATGGGAACACTTACCTGTGTGAGAGAAACGAATTGGACTCATTTCGTGCAATTATTATATTCAGAAGAAGACAACGACGACGTGCGCCGCATCTCGAAGAAATTTTTCGACGTCTGTCCGTCCATCTGTGTGTTCACGCCGAGCGGTTTCCCCGTGCAAAAAGTGAATTACGCGGCTCGCGAACCGTTCTTTCGTTGCAATGGATGCGAAAGTGCAGTGAAAATCGCTAATTTTACAGTTAGCTACCGATAGATTTAAGTTTCCAAATATATACATTCATCAGTATATTGTGCATTGGCCAGGATCTTACTGTTAATATTATATATGTACGTGTACGCGAGTAAGGATACAAAAGGACTACATGACGTTATACCGAGTCCCCTTGTATCCTGCTCGCGCACACTTAAGTGAAGCTGTGCGATAAGAACTCTCATTTAAATTTCTCATTCAAATTTTAGAATAAACTCTCATGAGTTTATTCTAAAATTTGCATCTTCAGTTTTTATATTGTCACATGCTCTCTTTAACATTTTCAATATGACTGAGATTCTTACTTTCGTAGTAGCCTAAAAAAATCTGCAATTTTGATCCATTCCATTGCTTAGCTACCAATAAATAGCCTCTACAAATATACCTTCACGTTTTTTTAAATAGAAGAATACATATTATATATATATATATATATATATATATATATATATATATATATATATATATATATATATATATATATATATATATATATATATGTATTTTACAATCGTGTCGTTACAATTTGTATCTAAAAATTGCTCAAAGTTTACGTTTTTCATACGTGTACGTAAAAATTTACACATTTTTATACATCCATTGTATAATACGTATACTTTTTGTGAAATGCTTTCATCACGTTTTCACGGCATTGCCTAAGTATTCCAAAGTTGAATAATTCCATTGTATTTTTCAGACGTCACGTTACATCTTTTGATCAGAACAGTACACGTAATCAACGATGACACGTGAATACGAAAAAGGAAAAAGTTCCAATCAAAGGTGGGTCTATAGGTACAAAATCACAAAAACGTGCAGATAAGCCATCGCTAGAGGGAAAGGGATGATTTAGAGAACGCGTTAAAAGAAATTGATGGGTTTAGAAAGGGCTCTTTAAAGACAGTCACGAATTGCGCGTGAGTTTTTTTTTTTTGGTACTTTATTTTCTTGGCTCGCAACAACGATGTGCTCGAGGACATTCCGGTGCCAAATTTAAGCCAAATTTGGCTTGGGTTTGTGTCTGCGGACTTCGGCGGCAAAATTTGCGCTGTTTTAATACCATATTAGGAGATGAAACGCTGACGGCGGCCACGTGTGCCTTCTGTGACTGTTTATGGCGATCACCCAGTTTCCGATCGCGTTTCTGTACCTCACTCCATGACATGTTCATTGCATCCCAAACGCTGTGCATCTTTGATTCGAACGATTTAGGTGTAATAATGTTCGAGTACCATTTTGCTACTGTTGTGTGAAATTTTCAATGATTCACTTCATTCCTTCATTGTTTTAGGTGGGTGCCTTCTATATAAGGTTTTGAATATCGTCGATTGATGTCTTAAATTGGAAGTAGTAAGTAATATATGTATGTATGTATATAGCGACTTGACCATATACCTACACAACTCTATTTGAATTCATTTTTGTCTTAACATACATAGGTCAAGTTCTAAAAGTTAATGCCTCTTGCTCAAATGAAGTATAACAGAGGTGGCCAAGCTGGCTTTTTACAAGGCTTTTTTTTTTTGAGCTTAGTTCATTTTTTGCCTTTTTTTTCTATAGATGCAGTTGACAGGGGTTCTTAACAAGGGGTTGTCGGGGAGGTTTACACCTACTTTTATATTTAGGCTTGCACTTACATTTAACCACATCGATCCGTCCGTCCGTAATAAACATTAGCCCGGTTTTTAACTATTCGGCTTCTTTAAGAGTATTCTTTTTTAAATAAAATAAACATCCCTGCTGGCAGCTAAATAATGTCACGAGAAAAATGATTAAAAGTATTTAGTTTTTTAAGTAACTTAGAGAAAAATGTATTTACATATGTAGTTTAACATTAATTGCATACAAATATATAGTATAAACAGTCTCAATGAACGGGCACAGCAGATACTATTATACCATAAGTATTCATTGCAGTTATTTCTTTTCAAAAAATGCGAGAACAATATTAGTTTCTTGACTGGTATGTATGTATTCGTCCTTAATTAATAGATAAGAGGTAAGTAAAATCATGTCCAAAATATAAACTACACCCGAAAAAAGCCCGTTCTTTATATATGTTTATGTTTTGCTCTAATCTTTGCCTCATTTTTGATTATTGAGTAAAGAAGCCAACATGAGTTGAAGTTTGTTCGATCTCTATTTTTTTTGGATATTTTGAACCATTTTATTGAAAAGGTTGATTTGTAGTATAAATTGGTAGTTTATCGAATATTAATGGTGAATACATTAATATGTACAAGTATTTTCTTTCGTATTTTTGATGACTTCTATAATTTTCTCACTCTTAAGTCGATCCAATCAATATAGATATTTTTAATTTATTGACAACCGGTACGTTTCCGATGTTGTCTGTTGCATCGACCGGTAAGATCAAGATCATTATTATATTAGCCGGTTCAAATAAATCCATATTGGTATTCGAACCGGTCTACATACATATGTATGTGAGAAGTCAATGTTTTGCAAACAAACCTTCTGCATAGTTAAATTACACTAGTATGAATTTCTAACGCTGTACTTATTTTCAAACAAGAACTTTTACACTTTTTCTTATTATTTTACTAATTAAGAAATCTATTTAATTCGCTGTAACAGTTGAAATTGAAATTGAATAATTGTATACACATTCCACTTCCTTTTCGTTTACCCGGCTGAAATTCTATAGTTTAAAATTTTGAATTAGTGCTGATGTGTGTTAAAATCATCATGGAAAACGGCTGCAACGGCTTTAAAAATTTACAATATAAACCGAGTTAGCAATGTGACGAGTCAGTAAATTAGCACAAAAAGCGTGAAAACTAACGTCACAAGGTCATAATGACGTTTTTTTAATTTAATTAAATTAACCGTATGGGTGGGGATGTTATGTAATTGTTGTTGAATATTCATGAAACACACGTGTTAATTAATTGACCTAATTTACCTGGCGCTATACTGTACATGTACTATCATCAAATAGGATATTTGTGCAGTGTAATTTGCTTCACATTTTTTGCTCTAATGCAAAATACTAATATTTGCCTCGAACCAGTCGTCACATTTAAAAGTCAAACATTTGATTATATATTTATATTCTACGTCTTTTTAGTACCCACTATCGATAGGTTGTAAATCATGCTAATAGTATAAATTTTGGTCGTTTAATGACCACGCAGTAAACAGGTGATGATGTGTGGTTATTTATTTGAGAAGATGGAGACCATTAATATTTCGCCCGATTTGGTCTATGGTTTAAAACTATATATGGTGGTTGAATTTAGTATCTAATGTACCATAGGCGTGTTGCAATGTCGGCTGGTTGCCATCGCCTTGTTCGGTTATGGTAAGAGCAATTACTATTATAGATCAGATTAGATCAGTGTGTGGTGTGTGTGCATATTTGTTGAGGTTCGTCCATATTTTGATTGACCGTCGGTGTTCCATAGTTGTAGATTGGTTTTATTGATTGTGGACTTGTTCACAAGAAGGGTATAAATGCGGGCAATGACAAATGAACACGACATGCACTACGTCAGTTTGATTTGTGAGCCATGTCAAAAACGCACTCGTGTATAAAATGTTAGGAAAAAAAATAGCAAAGTTTTGGGTAGGAGAATGGGTGATAGAAGGTTGGACTTTCTACAATTCCATTTGTCTTCATTATATGTCATTTAACCTGTCGTAGTGTCGAATCCTGACTCTTCCTCTTATTACCTCCACGCTTTCAACCAAAATGAATTGCTTAAAAGTATGTCTTGTTCTTATACCGGGTTGATACGATGCGAGTAGCTTGGACCAAGTAACTTGGATGTTCCTCACAGTGTGACAACAGGTGATCCAATTGTTTTTGAATGTTTTGGACGTCCAAGCTACTCGAATCGTGTCAACCTGGTTCTAAACAGCCACTTCCTTTGGTTGTATTTTACTCTTGTCAACCATGTAGAAAAACAGCATGGTTGACAAGAGTAATTGACAATAGTGAACCATTTTTTGCGAAAAGTATCGTCACAACAGGTGATCCAATCGCTTTTGAACGTTTTGGACGTCCAAGCTACTAGTCCAAGCTATTCGCATCGTGTCAACCCGGGTACAAAACAGCCACTACCTATTGTTGTATTTTAACTGTTTAATGGAATCTTAAATTTGAAGTATTATGATTAGAATTAGGCGTTGGCTTCGTGCTTTTTCAATAACAATAAACCGCTCTATGAATGTACAAAGCAAAAGAGCAAAAAATCATGGTTGACAATAGTAATTGACAATGATGAACCATTTTTTTGCGAAAATCATCGTCCCAACGCCAATCTATGATTATGATATGATGAGGATTCTAGAAGATTCTAGATTTTAGATTATATGTAGAAGGTTGGGATAACTTTAAGAGAAATAAGATAACTACAAAATATTTTTAAGTAATCGATTTTTTACTATACATACTTTGTTATGTACATAGATTGTAACCGGATTTCAATAGATCGAGACTAACGAGTCATTAATCATTTAAGCCAGGGGCATAATTTAAAACCCATCCCTTTTCCGGTCACACCCTTAATTGTTTCGACGTACCTCCACCACCCCCAATCACCCTCATCCTCTCATCCGGTCAATTTCAGCTCTGTAAAGCATTAATTATTATATTAGTTAGGTATTTATGTATGCGGAATGATAATATTTGGGTAATTAGTCAAACGGAACGTTCCTCTTTTATACTCTTGGAATATTTTAGCCGAGATTTTTTCGTTTCGCTTCTCCGTTTTTTCGGTACGTCGGAGGCGCAATTGAGACAAAGAGAATTAATGAATTTTAAAATGGTAGTTTCATCGACCGCGGTAGTCAAAGCCGTAAAGTTTCAGCGTGCGGAACGAACGGGTCCATTATTCAAATGTCCTGTCCCCTTGAAAAGAAGCATTTCAAACTTTTACCGTCTTTGAAATTCCACAAAAAGGAGTCGGTACGATTTTGAGGTATGTACATATGTACATATTTATGTGTGGCATGGTTTTGGATCACGCGCGCTCTTCATAATAAGCGAACGTATCAAATAATAAAAACATCATGTTCAGCGGTGTAATTTTTTCGGATCGAATACAGATGTATCCGAGATAGACATCTTCTCGAGAGCGTTCTATCGCGGATGATCGTTATTAATCTTGTGATGTTTTTCTTTTTAGTTCCGGATTCTTGGTTCGATATGACACCGCCAGAACGGAGACAAGGTGTGCGTGAAGAAGCTACGTGGAAATCAAATGGAAAAATCTCACGCGAAAGAATCGTTCGCATTGTTCAGCAATTACATCTTTATACGAGCACGATCACGGTTTTTGACCTTAACCGCAACTCCAACTGCTAAACAGATGTCAGTTATGTAACAAAAATCACTTCAGAACCTGATTATATACGTATGTAGGTACATATTCCCAATTAATTTATTTACCAGTGAACTCCCAAGGCTCTATCGATATAAACCAGGACAAGACTTAGGGCGAAAACACAAAGAGGCACGCAGCACGTGTTTTATTTTGTTTTAGATAGTTTTGCACGTGTAAAAAAATCGCTAGCACGCATAATCTTTCCTGCTCCACCCAGTCCAAAAATCATCCCCTCAAGTGTTTTTGGTAATATTTTATCCTTGTATTGATATAGGTTTAATATTGATCGATAACGGTGATTCCCATATTTGAAGAAATGCAAGAGAAACTTCTCGAAATAATAAAATCGTACTAATTAACAAAGAACTGAAGGAATACTCTTCTCAGCTAGAAGCCGCAGGGATGAAGAAAAGACACGTTTCACGTGCTTCTACGATGTGCACATGCAAAAAAAGCTAGACGTACACCGGTACGCCAAATGTACCGTAGCATCCCTTCGCAGGCCTCACCCCTGGAGTGTTTTCATTGATATTTTATCTTATATTGACATAGATTGATAATGGCGATTCCCATATTTTAAGAAATGTGGTAGAAATAACGAAATAGAAATAATAAGTTCGTACGAATTGCATATGCATGTGCGAAGTCGGTTTCAGACACATATACCCGAATTTGATATGGGGAACCCCTCTGAAGATATGTCTCTCACCGCTAGTACGCGTCCCGTGCCGCACTTTTGAGTGTGTTCTTACCATAAGATTGCTCTTGCAATCATCTTTCGATATATTTTAAGTTTTCTTCTTCTCCTTTCGTGTTTGCTGTATGCTAAGCGTCATGGTTATTGATGTCTAGAATTTGATGGACGATCCACCTCCACTACCCCCGGTTCTGTGCCAAGTTGAAGGCAGCGTTAAGGGACAATACAATCAGTTCTATGAGCTGGTCTGACCATCTCTTGGGAGACCGTTTTCTTGCTCGCCTTCCCTCCGGCGTGCCAGTGACTACCAGCCTCTACAGACTCTCCACGTTATTCCTGGCCATATGGCCAAAGTAAGAAATAATCCTTTTCCTACACGTTGTAGAAAGTGTCTTTGATACTCACATCTCATTGAGAATGGAGACGTCCATGGTATGCTCAGCATCTGTCACCATCACCACATTTTTAATGTATCTAGAATTTCCCTTTCTCTCTTTTTCAGGTTTCATGTCTCGACTCCATACAATGCAACGGGGAACACCAGAGATCCTACTAGACCGATTTTTGTTCCTCTCAAAATAGAGCGGTATGGTATGTAATAATATGTGCATATATGTATGAACGTGAGATTACTAGTACTAAAAGTTGGTAGTAACAATTTAAATGGCATAATTTTAAGAAAACAATATTGTATTTGACGCGATTTCATTCTAATTACGATTACGTTATTTCTAATGGAAAGTTAATCTTGATACGTTTCAGAACGCCCTTCCTGTTCTACATATTATATGTACATAGAGATCTGGTTGCTTTGTATATGATAAGCAAGAGATTTATTTTTCTTTAATCACGATCAAAATGTCCTGAATTTGTAATCTACCTTCATACAAATCTGATTATTGTTAAAAATTGGTACAAATATATCAAATTTGAATACAACATGACTTGCTTATACATATGTACACGTTTGTAAACAC
Organism: Arctopsyche grandis; assembly: GCF_051622035.1. Lineage (NCBI taxonomy): Eukaryota > Metazoa > Arthropoda > Insecta > Trichoptera > Hydropsychidae > Arctopsyche > Arctopsyche grandis. The sequence continues at coordinate 14,643,163 of NC_135367.1, forward strand.
TAGGTAGGTTTTGACAAGTTGACGAATACAATGAACGATTATGCTGTCAACTTCGTCAAATTTGCAAGCTCATCTCAGTATCTACATATGTAGTATTGGTGGCGTGTAATATTTTAGATAATAATTTGTCAACAGTCTGAGCTGTAGACAGTTTGACTTTGGGTTGGGAGGGGAATCCCGCTTTTAGAAAGAGTTCACGCTTATCGACTCGGGTGAGTCACCTTCGGTTGATTCATATAATAATATACTCATGAAAGCGTGTCTGGCGCCTCCCCAGTCTAGTATAATATCAACCCCCCCTTATAGGTCAACGGAAGAACCATTTATTCGTCATTTATACGGTCGGATGTATCATTAGAATTCAAGCATAGGAAACGACTCTTTATTGTGTCAATGCTAACTTTAATCGATTCGCATATGAATGATTTATGTGTACAATTTGACTGCTGTGTCAAATTGTCATCCTTGATTAAACTTTGAACTGTATAAGTACTTATAGCCGAGATCTTCTGGGTCATGTGTATCATAGCATATTTTGTCGTTTATATCGATGATTAAAATTTTTAACCAGTCTCAATTAATAGCCGTTTGGTTCTAGTTTTATATTCTTACCATATTGAAAGTGCAGCTCTTTCGGGTCGTTGCATCCGATTCGCCAAGTGCAACCCGGCCATTATAGCATCCCGAGCGAGAGAACGAGAGCTCCCGTTTAGGCAACGAGGCGCGACATTGCGATACTCGTGTGACCATTTTGTTACCAAATATGGTCATCAGAAACATTTGCTCCATTGGCGATATCGACGACAATGACGATCAACGGTTAATAGTGCTCATTATTGAGATAGGTTTCATCACGCTTTGCATGTGTTGAGGCATAAAAAAATCTATCGTCACTCAATTGCACCGTGCGAAAGTTATGAACATTGGCTGCCAATCTGCCAACTATCGTGATGCTTTGAATCGGTGTTTTCAAAATTGAACCAAATGAAGGGATTTGATTTGAGCATTTGGAATTGAATAGCAATTTAACTCCCACTTCGTGCTAGCAAGTCATTGTTATTCTGGAAAAGGAAACGTTCAGGCCTCAAATAACCAACACACACACACGCATTATCTTATTTTGTAAACCAAATCCATTGAATCACATGTAGTTAATTAAGATTGTTTATGATGCTTAAAAGGATTCATGTAAGTACTCTGTGAGTCATCGTTTTTACTTGCCGTTTTCTAAATTAGGCGTGATTCATCCCTTCGATATGAGTGTAAATGCGAGGGGATGGAATTTTGGTGCAAGTAGATGGTTGACTAATACGTGGTTTCCTCCCGTTGTTGTTTTTGCAGTGAAAGGGATTTTCAATAAGTGCGTTTCTAGTTTCTGTATATGAAAGTGAAACGTTTTATTAAAAGAGTATCTACGCACTATGAATGATGAATGTATTTAAGTATATGAGAATGAATGAAAAACTGCAGGTAAGTAGTGCTTGAAGTGGAAAAAAGAAAAGGAAATATATGTGTTGGTAATATTTCACTTGTGCATGTTGCTTAGAAAATTGCACGGTTAATAGTTCTGTGAATCTGTGAAACGTTTCGTTTGAAATTGAACATTTAGTTCTTATTCATTTTATATAAGATTTTGTTTTAATGATATTATTATTATTATTTTTTTTTTTTTTCAAATTCTGAACTTATATAATACTAGTGGTTTTACTCAGTATTTGTAATATAATTTGTAATATAAACAGCTTAAACATGGCTAATCTAATACTAAACATTCATTTTTTTTTTTTTTATTATTAAATTTATTTGAATCGAAAAAAAAATAATATTTCGTCATAGAAAATTTGATTTGTTTTCGATGCTTCCACCCAAACCTTACATAGTTACAAAGTCTCTTTCGAAATTATATATTAGAAGTCTAGAAGATTTATGTAATAAATAGTTATATTAGAAGTTTCCGTAGTGCCCGTACATGATCTGAAGAGCAACGATATCACTGGTGATGATTTGTCGGGAATCGATAAGATGGCACTAAAAAGAAAAAAAAAAAAAAAATATATATATATATATATATATATATATATATATATATATATATATATATATATATATATATATATATATATGTGTATATTAGAAGTTGGGATTAAGTTGAAAATTTGTCGTTAAATTTTGATACTTGAATTGAGACATCTATTGAATAATGAAAAAATTATATATCTATTTCCTATTCAATTGTTTTGATTTGTACATATAGATCATGCTATTTTTATTTTAAAAATATTTTGAAATATGTATGTATATTATGCGTTCGATCTAATTATCTTATAATAAAATTCTGTATCAAAATACAGAATATCATTGTTTCGAATTGTATAAATGCAAAATATCACTAGTTTTTCACAAGATTTTTATTACTTTCACTTCGTTCATTATTAGATGCATATAAAATATATTTTTAAAGTTAAGCACTAAATTTGATTCGTGAAGTATTGTGCATTATTATTCCTTTTGATCGAATACTTCTACATTTTAGCTGACTAATAGAAGTCGTGATGATGATAAAATTTCAATTATAATTTTGTAAGAGTAGTTCTTGAAAAATTATAGTACATAAGTTTTATATACTTTTACAGCTTCAAATAAATTTTAAGTTTATGTTGAATTTTCTTAACATTTAAAATAATGTACATACATAGTATACATACCTACATATGTGTACATACATATATAAAAGTTTAAGAATTTATCCATGAAAAAAAATGTTACCCATTTCGCAATTTTATCGAAAAAAGTAAAGAATAAGAAGCAAATACAATACAAATTTAAATTAAAATATCTTGATGATTTTATAAATAAGTATCATTGATCCCTTGAAAACCATCACAACCAAGTTTTACTGTGTTTTTACTTGCATACAATTTTGATGTTGCAATAATACTAATAAAGATTTTCGAACTTTTATTAATATGCATTCTAAACAAGATAATAAATTATGTATGTTAATATAAAACCAGTTATTGTTTTTCTACATTTTCTCGTTTATGTTGACTGAAATCTTGTTTATTTATCTATTATGTGAAAGGACATTGGTTGCCTCAAATACCAATAGGTGAATCTCAACGCTTAAAATTTAATTCAGAAAACACATTGCACAAATATGAGATAAAATCACATCCTAAATTCTCAAACTTCAGTTGCAAATTAACAAAATACAAGTCCTTCAATGAAAAAGAAAAATATTGAAAAATTTACTTGTCCTTGAGATTCTATTGCAAAACATACATACATATAAACAAATAGATCTGCAAATCTATATGTATATATTATAAAATTGTGTTTACCACATTCTACGCTTCATTTACATGAGAATCAAGATTCTAGAATAAATTAAATTTGTTTATGTGGATTAACAACTAAAACCGGTAAGGGCACTGTTGTTTTATATTTATTCCAATATCAGCCGACAGTCTATCCGAGACTTCTTCAGTGTAAACTTGTATTTTGTATTATTTTGTCTCTTTCACTAATGGCTGGCATAAAGGTGCAATTTATAAATCAAAAATTATACTGAATAATATTATATCATTAGCCGTTGAACTTTTTTCAGTATCTTTCCGGGTTTGGATCAGAGTTTGCCAGCGAGGATCCTAAATATCCCGGAGCACTACCCGTAGGTCAAAACAGTCCTCAAAAGCCACCGTATGGTCTGTATGCAGAACAACTATCTGGCTCGGCATTTACTGCTCCAAGACAAGATAACAAAAGATCATGGCTTTACAGGTATCTATTTCATCAATTATTGAATACAAATAAGTTTATTTAATTGAATGGATACAAATTATACAAATTTTTCAGAATCCGTCCTTCCGTTATACATAAACCGTTCACAAAATATGACGATTCTAAATATTTGACTCACAATTGGAATGAACAACATCCGAATCCGAATCAAGTACGTTTTTATCATTTTTTTGAATATTAATTTTGCATACATAGGCTTATCAAACCTGTATTAAACTATGTAATTAAATTCTAGCTAAGATGGCAGCCTTTTAATATCCCGTTGGAGAAAGACGGGATTGTTGATTTTGTCAATGGATTGCATACTGTATGTGGAGCAGGTGATCCTTGTTCAAGAAATGGAATAGCAATTCACGTGTATGTGTGCAATGGAAGTATGAAAAATTCAGCATTTTACAACAGCGATGGAGATTTCTTGATTGGTAATATATTTAAAGGTATATTTTTGAAAAGTTCTTTTGAAAATAAGCAATATGTGATTGATTATAAATATTACAGTTCCTCAACAAGGACGTCTGAAAGTAACTACCGAGTTCGGAATAATGATAGTGGACCCAAATGAGATATGCGTCATTCAACAAGGTATGAGATTCGCCGTAGAAGTTGATGGACCATCAAGGTAAATTATAACAAAAACTGTACAGAACTCTGACAGATTAACATTAGGTTATCTGCAATTATATAATAATTGATTCTGTGTATCTACATTATAGAATATATATCTGTAAACTATGTATATACCCCAGTTAATAGGATGTTTGATTGTTGCCGAGTAGTATGATAATTATTTGAGAATATTGTTTTATTTTGAATTTATTAAAAATAATAAAAATACATCAAAGCTATTATTCTCCAAGTATGATGCATGTTTTTATCAATTTCAGGGGTTATATTTTGGAAGTATTTGATGGTCATTTCAAACTGCCGGATTTGGGGCCGATCGGAGCTAATGGTCTTGCTAGTCCAAGAGATTTTTTAACACCGGTAGCTCATTTTGAAGATAAGGAAATCAAAAGTATATGCAGTGCTTTATCCATCTTTCAATAAATTTGGAAAAAAGTTTAAAATTGGAATTTGATAAGTTTTAATCCGATTTTAGATTTCAAAATAATTGACAAGTATCAAGGAACCTTGTTTGTAGCACTTCAAGATCATTCTCCATTTGACGTCGTAGCCTGGCATGGTAACTACGTTCCATACAAATATGACCTTAAAAACTTCATGGTGATCAATTCGGTGTCGTTTGATCATTGCGTAAGTGAAAACCAAATCATAAATTAGATAAAATATAATTGTTTGTTTAAATAGATTATATTTTATTACAGGATCCGTCAATATTTACTGTGTTGACATGTCAATCAACAAAACCAGGAGTTGCCATTGCTGACTTTGTCATATTTCCACCGAGATGGTCTGTCCAGGAAGACACCTTCAGGCCTCCATATTATCATAGTATGTCCGTACTGTTAAATAAATAAAATACACAATTGAAAATATTATTGACGATGAGTATTCCAGGAAATTGTATGAGCGAATTTATGGGTCTCATATTGGGTTCATATGAAGCTAAGGAAGGTGGGTTTCTTCCGGGCGGTGCTTCTTTGCACTCGATGATGAGTCCACACGGACCTGATGGTGGATGTTTCGAAGCAGCCACTAATGCCGAGCTTGTACCGCAGAAGGTTGCAGTTGGGACTCAAGTATATATTTTTATATTCATGTATTGAAAATAATTTGTATGTGAATCATGTTTGTTGATGGGAATTATTTTCAGGCGTTTATGTTCGAAAGTTCGTTGAGTATGAAAGTCACAAAATGGGGCGAAATAACGTGTCAGAAATTGGATCCCAAATACTATGAATGTTGGCAGAGCCTCAAAAAACACTTCAATGAAAAGCTTAAGCTTTAAAATTACAATTTTTTATGGTTGTTTACAATCGATTATTTTAATAAATATATTTGTTTATCCTTTTATTTGTTCCCTATACATTTCCATATCCTCTTAATATGTATGTAAAAATATTCAAGTTTGAAGTAATTTTTTATAACCCTCTATCCGTGTTAAATTTTTTTAGTGAATTTGCAAATCGAGTTTTCGATCATAAATATATATTGTAATATTAATTCAAGCGACCAAATATGTCAATTGAAACCTGAAGTATTTTTTTAAATAATGAATCACGACTGAAGTATTTTGTTTATACAGTGAATCACGCCATTCGCGCTACTTGCATTTTATGCATGACTTCTATAGCGGTCATCCATGGGGAAAGGTTTAAATTGCTACTGCCAGCATACAAGGTAAATTATCAGTGTAGAAATTGAGAACAAAGTTTTTCTGCATAGCAGGAGTTGTCAAACAAAACAGTTAAGGTATATAGACATAGACATTGTGAAGATTTGTGGTCTTTTTTGCTTGAGTAGATAAAGCTATCACTAAGCGATATATTATATTCTAGTATAAATATATGAACATGGTATTTATTGCATCTATTTACATTTGTATTGTATTTAACTGGAACTATTAAAGTTATATTTTGTTTTAAATCAATAGTCGATTATTATTATTTGACACAATAATCTTTATTTAGGTAAATGTTATTTTAAAAACCTGTTCCTTATATATTTGCATGAAAAATCATAATGACATTCATGTTTTTTTTTATTTATTTAAAAACTAATTTATAATTCCTGCAAATGGTCACATGTTTGGTTAATTTCAATATAGTGACAGGTTTTCTGAGCAAGTCTATTATGTGTATTTTACGGCTTATAAAAGACAATAAAAGAGTAAATGTATGTTTATACTTTATTTTCGGAGTCCTTTCAAGTATTATAAGATACAATTAGAGCACAATCAGATAAAAAAATATGTTTCTTATCAAATACATAATAATATACTTAAAACTCACGAGAGGGAGACGTGTCCCACTTTCATTGTCCCACTTAAAATAAATATGTGATTCCTGTTTTTATCGAACAAATAATAAAAAAAATCTTAAGGTATACACAAGTGGATTGATAGATTTCGGTAGGCTAACAATGAATGTGTAATAAAAAAAGGTTTTAATTTAATTATAATGATTTAAAATTCATTATTAATGTTCGAAATTGCTCATTACAAGAAAATGTGCGTCAAGCAAATTATAATATTTGATAAACCAAACGTCACAGTTGTAATATAATACGATTTGAAAATTTCATTATATAATGCACAAATCAAAATATCCACGTATGTAAAAATGGAATGATAATATAAAAACAAAAAATTTATGACGAACGCAACGTTGAAAACTATTACTGAAATGTAAATGAATTTGGACATGAACGGTTACATTATAAACACCATTTTTAAAATTTAAGTTTTATGTATGTAGTATCTAGTTATCAAATTATAAAATTACAAGGAATCCTTTCAACCATGATTGACGTTCACACCAGCTTCTAATTCCGACGCGGGCGTCTCTGGCTCTTCATCGTTATAAATATTCTCAGCCATTTGCCATACCTGAAATTCGTTCAACAAATAATTACCATAAATTTCGACAATAGCACAAGCGTGTATAAAAATTGAATCACCGATCAATATAGTACCTGCATAATATTATCTTCTGAGACTGAGCAGATGACCCAAGGTTCGTTGGGATTCCATGAGAAATCAGATATTTTAGCCGTGTGTCCGCCGTGGATGAAGAGTAATTCAGGTGGGCCATCTTCAGCGTCCTCCATCGTCTGCTCTTCTCCAATCTTGGATAGATCCCATACGTGGAGACGTCTGTCGGTGCCACTCGACGCTAATATCGTCTCGTTGTGTGGTGACCATTGCACTTGGAATATCTCATCTTTATGCGACTCAAACGAGTGTAGTTTGAGTTTCAAATTACGCAAATCCCACAACGCAACCTGGTATTACAACAAAAATTAGTATTCCTCGACTATTTATTATTTTAATACATTAAAAAAAAGTGTTTTACAGTCTTATCGGCGCTGCCAGTAGCCAAGATAAACTCTGAATACGGATTAAAGCTGAGGCAGTTGACTTCAGCAGTGTGAGCGTCAACTGTGTGCGAAGGCTTTGACGTATTATTGCACCTAAGTATAGAAAATTTGGTAAATTAAATGTCTGGACAAATTATAAACACGGTTGATTTCAGAATTAAGCTCACCGAGTGTCCCAAATCATCAGTTTTTGATCATCAGCGACGGAGCCGAAGAGCGACTCGTGCAGCAAATGCCAGGCTACGTCTTCGACGACAGCAGTGTGACCGGTGAAGACTGATTTGGCATCGATGACTCGATTGTCTCTAGGTGTAGCGTTTATGTCCCAAAGACATATCGTGTGATCATCGCTACAATTAAACAGGTAAATGTATCCAGTGCTGATAATATTGATGCTAAAAAGTTTCCATTGTCTGATAGTACCTGGCTGATAAAAGGTATCCGTTGAGATTCGGGTTCCACGAAAGACCGTATCCTTCCTTTTGGTGGCCACGTAATCTGTCATATAATACAATACGATGAAATAAGTATACTGTGTATTATATATGTACATATATTTTAAGTATACCTAAGATCAGGATGGCATTCACCACTCGGTTCAGGCTTGCTGGGATGCTTTGTGTAGTCAAAGACTAGCACATCTGACGACGGAGTCTTTGTTGCGATGACGCAAGGATTTTGTGGCATGTAGCGAGCCCGATTTACTTCACCTTCATGGTTGATCTTAATTTCTATATCTATTTTGCCCGATACTGAACCAAACCCTCCAAATTCTAAAATGAAATAATAATAAAAACAATCAATTGCTAAAAAATAAATACAATATCAAATGTGATTAAAATATGAATACAAATACCGACCGCCTTTTTCGTTATCATAATGACTCGCGTCGAATTGAGCGTCTTCATTTGGTAATTGAACGCTTGCTATGAGCAGGTGATTTTGTTCGTCGGACGTGTGTGTTCCTAATATGAGTCTAAATAGCGATAAACACAGCAATAAGTATTGAAATTGATTAAACAATACGAATGTATGAATTGTAATGTACAAACCTGTGAACAGAATAATCTTTTCCTTCTGGCCTGGTGACGTCAGGTAGCCATTGAGCGGTCAACGAAGGCCATTCTAGGGCATGGGTCATAACGAGATCGTAAAGGAATGGTGTATTCTTTTTCCATATTTTGTATTCTTCATTGATAACCCTCTCTTCGACTGCATCGTCGAAGGTCTCTGAAAATTATTTAAATATATAATGTTACTGTGTGCCAATTAAATATATCAGTATTGGGTTAATATCGATCGTAATTCATAAAGGTCACAATCGTTATGTTTGGTTGAAATGGTAATTAAAATGTTTATGAAATTTAGATATTATCTTTCCAGTAAGTAGAAAAGTTACATAATTTTTGCATGAAAAATTAATACCAAATTATGAAGTATGATTAATTTTTTATTATGAAGTTTAATTGAAATTATAAAAATATAATAATTAATATTAACAAGTTAGCGACTGCGAAGTTTCTGATCAAACATTGCGCTGCAGCCGGCAGAAAAACGCGCGACTTCGTAAAATCGTAATATCTTTCAAACCAAAGAACATATTTTATTCTTTTTTTTTTTATTAGCTTTCTAATAGTTTTTTTTTATACATCTGCGCTAAACTAAACATATGTGATCATCAGTAACAGTCCAAGTATGTAAATTCGGGTATGTAGTGGTACACAAGCACTTTTTCGACCATATTCATTGTTTCATTATATTCATACATTTGTAAAAAAAAAAAAGCAACATGTATTGTGAAAGTTTTTTGTCTAAGTGTACTTCAATATTCTTGATAAGATGTTGAGAACCATTCCACGAAAAAGTCATTTCAGCAGTAACTCAAAACCGAACACTGCAGATGACGCACACGGTTTTTTTGTGTGGGAAACTTCATATATAGTCAGCAGTTTGGCTTAATGGTAGTGTATATATTTAGCACCACTGCGAACGGTGGTTCGACTCGTCAAACTGCTCGTTAGATTTGGGGGTTTTGTGACTCCAAATCGATCGTTTCTCTATCAGAGTTTGCCGATTTTATCTGATCATTGTTGAAACGGTTCCTGAAAATTGGTAATAGATCATTTCCTGTTGTCACAAAAATCTGTGTGTATAATTTGTAGAAATTATGCACAGAAATCTGAAATCTATAGATGTGTCTATAATTTCGTGTTTATTATGTGTATAAAAATTGTAATAATAATTGTGCACAAAATCTAAAAATAATCCATAGATGTCTCTATGATTATTATTTCTGTACTTGATTAATTAATTATTGTATTCTATGTTTATTGAAAGTACTGTATACATTGTCTAACCATTCTCGTACACTCGTCGCATTGGAGCGATCTGTAATGACGAGTGTACATTGATTGTAATAAAAAAATAATAATAAAATAATATAGGAAGAAGACTCACATGCGAGTCTTCGGCCCGTTGAAATGGTTTTGCTAAGACTCGCATGTGAGTCCACGGTCTGCTGACTTTGTTTTACCCAAGACTCATATGTGAGTCTTCGGTCGTTAACTTGTTAATATTTAATTAATAATTTATTTTCATTAATTCTTACCAATTATTAGATTTATAGATATTTTTATGATAATCAGATTTTACAATATGATTGAAAAAAAAAAAAATATATAAAAACAATAATCATAAATTGTATGGGATGGGTCATGTGTTTACATATTGTAGATGGACAAAAGAAGTGTTGAAATGATACCTGAGGAATATGGGGTGAAAGGAAGGCTGCAAGGAAGTTGGGTGGATGAAATTAGAAAAATGTGAGGGATGAGAAACGAATGGAATGGAGAGGTCTACAATGATGTATACATAGTATACGTATATTGTACAATATTAGTATGAAATGAATATATATATTTTTTTTGTACATGATATCAAAAATAGATTTAAACAAAGAATCATAAATATATGATTCTTTGGTTAAAGTAAAAAAAAAGCCTTGTAAAAATCAATTATGACGAAAAAAAAAGATTAAATTTCGTCATATTTTTCAGGGCTGTGGATTTGGATTCTGATTTTGTATATATATGTAAATGTTGGATTACTTCTGAAGTGAAGGGCTCATGTTTTTTGAGTATGCAGATCTGAGACACAATGATAAATGGCTGAACTACTTTGCAGAATAGAAACAGATCTTTATTGTTGGCAGATTTGAGACAAAAACGAAAATCTTTATTGTTAGCAGATTTGAGTCTATTATAAAGTCAAAATACTATTTGGAAGTCAACATTTTTATTTACTTAAGTTCCTCAATTTTAAGAGGATGATTCAAATCAGAAAAAATGGCAATGATTAGTCTGACAAAGATATGGAAAAATAGTTCTAAATATAATGAGAAAAACGAAAGTCTGCTTGATGCCATTTTTGGTGATATTCATAGCAGTGTATGGAGTCGAAACATGGACGCTAAAGAGAGAAAGGGACATATTAGATGTTGTTGAAATATGAATGTTTGAATATTTCTATCAAAAAGCTGGCAGTGGCGAGACTCTGCAACATGTAGAAATAGGATTCTTTATTAATTTGGCTATGTTTCCAGTATGAATGTTGAGAGTTTTTATAGAAGCTGGTAGGCACTGGAACACTAGAGAGAAGACGAACGAGAATATGGTTAGATCAAAATACAGAATTGATAGGATCGTTTCTAAGTGCTGTCTTCAACTTGGCACCGCATCGAGAGGAGTGCACGTGAATCATATACTGGAATTCAGATTATAAAAATGACGCCCAACATTCAAATTCAACAAATGAGAAAGAAGAAATACAAATTATTAAAACAAAAGTTAACGATTTCATAGCTCTGGTATTTTAGCATGTGTCTGTACTCATACATTAATATATGTAATATAAATAAATTAAACAGCTGTGATTTATCAATCTAAACCAATAAATATCAGTCGTAATTTTTTTATGTTTCATGTACATATGTATAGGTATATAAAAAAAGCAATAATTGGAATATATGTATGTAGATATATATATATATATATATATATATTGATAAGTGGAAGAGTGAGGTTATGTGAGAGGTGAGAGGTGAGAGGTGAGAGATGAGAGTGAGGAATAAAAAGAGGAGCGACAGGAAGTGCAGGGGGTGGGGGGGTGGAGTCTCACCGGGGTCTCCCTTGTCCGTCATGTTGGTGTGCCTCCGATGCAAGAGTCGCAGACGCTGCGGGTCGTTGTCGGCCCCTCCAGGCGGCGGCGTCAGGGCAGAAGCGGCTCCGGCTCCTGCAATCTTAAAGCCGTCTCGGATCAGCGGACGAACCACCGATCGACGTCCTCGCCTGGGGAAAAGAAACTCGACGATCGACGATCGACGATCGACGATTCAACGATTGACGATATGCGGAGACTCCTCGCACCGACTCCACACTCGCCCGCCAAACGCCGGCAAACGCAATCCTGCCAACGTTCTTTCTCACTCCGACGCCTTTTCGCCACCTCTCATTTATTCCTATTCCCTTTTATTACAGATATCGCTCGATGCCTCTCGAGCAGAGCCACGTAACCTCTCGATATTCGCGGCACACATTGTTTGTCAGCCAAGTAATTACATATCTATTTCATCGGCAGTCGCTAGCTACTACATACATACATATATGGGGCGTATGAGTAAAACAACAGAATTGTTAAGGCACGACTGTTCGTCTTACAGTTTATGGAATGCGCACCATCAATTTCCAACTCCATATTTCAATAGCATCTAGCATGCTCCTTTCTCTTTTTATTATTATTACATATTACATACCTCCTTTACGTTTCACTTACGATTACAATTCAGGAAAAATTTACCTCTTATCCGATCGTTTTCATACTTTGCCATATTGCTCATTTTGGTCATCAATATAAGTAAATGGATAACCTCCGCCAATACGATGGTGCAAAAATATCGTGTAAGACGCGTTTGAAATTTGAATATCTGAAAAGTGCCTGACGTTTATCCAGTTGTTCAGACTATGTCTGATGATCGGCTTTCGTGGCCTTACGACCCACGATTTGGCCGATATATTTTTGTGCTGGCCACCCTGACAGCCAACACAAACTGACAGTTGTCAATAGCGGTTTGGCGCGTAAACACCCCGGTGTTTACGGGGCCCACCTCGCCACCGAAATCACCAGCTAGAGGCTGGTGAGGGTTGTGACGATACTTGGAGACCAGCTCCAGTATCCGTCCGGTGTGCACCAGAGGAAGCTTGGTCTGTCTTCGTCCAGAAGGCAGACAACTGAGCTACGCGTGGCTAACCTCAAAAGGCACGCGTGGTTACTTTGTTACTCCCCCCCCCCTGTCCCCCCTGCTTGATCTCTGTATATATATATATATATATATATATATATATATATATATATATATATATATATATATATATATATATAAAATACAGTCACCATACAAACAGAATTACAACCTGTTTTCATTATTATACAATTTCCTCCCTTTTTCCACATCATGCATCCCACGCACATTACGAAGGAGAAAGGGACATAGCAGAGCAGCCGACATCAGCAGAGACCAGACCACCGACGACGAAGGAAGGCACCTTGAGGAAACCAGCCCCGCCCAAGCTTACCACTAGCTATCTCACAAAAACGACTTCCGGGGTGCTCTCGAGTTGAACATCCCTGGAGTCTGTACACCAGTTTTTAGTTTTAAGGTCTGTTCATACCTATCCAACACGACGCGTATCCTGCAGGTGTCATGCAAGTGCGGATAGTTTTCTTTGGTTCATTCTATATGGACGCGCATGATTGCGTAAATGCGCATGTGCGAATGGAGTATGAATACGTCCATATAATGTACCAAAGAATACTATCCGCACTTGCGTGACACCTGCAGGATATGGGTCGTGCTGGATAGGTATGAACAGACCTTAATGTGATGGGCGCGAAGAAAATAAAGTAGCAACCATTGATGTATAATAAACATAGATGGGCCCTGACGTGTGATTTTGGTCGGAGATCTTGTCTTCACTAACTGAGGGGTGCGGGGGGTTTAACTAGCGGGGAAGTTGTTGGAAAAAATGATTTTTTTCCCTACGACGCAGCGGTACCTACCTACCTACTAAGATAAACTGTGCATGCGCCATGTATTTTGCATGCGCCAAAAGGGAGACCAGTATAAGACGTGAGGGCGGATCTAGTGTATTATACATCAATCGTAGCAACAGACTAATATGGCCGAGTTGGTGCCAACTCGCAGGATAGTAAACGAAACTTGACCATGTCTTATAACCGCCACACATACATAGGTGACAAAACTGACATCGGTTTTCTCCCTCACACGCGATCTCCCTCACACGCAAAGTGGTACCCGCGGCACAAAAACTGCCGCGTCACTTGTATTGCGATGCTCTGCTCTAGAGAATCATCACACACGGACACAGCTTCAGTAGTTTGCTACGCCCGACAACGACCAACTGCAACAAGTGCTCTCCACAAATAATTAAAAATAAAGGATGACCCTCGCACGTGGACTAAAAAAATCCGGGCCCTGGTGTAGTATCATAACTATGGAACCACTTTGTTGTTTTTTTTTATTTGTGTTTTTGATTAATGTAAGTTTTTTTCAGGTTTCTTAAAATAAATACATGTGATTATTGATTGCAATACTGCTTTTTAGCAAATCAATACTAGATTTTGAGTTAATGGCTGCAAAAACCAAAAAACTGTAAAAATTGGGCATTATTTTAAACGCCCATATCCCAAAACGAATAGCGAAAAATAATCATTGTCATGTTTGAATTCAGTGAGTCAAACTTAGTAAATATTGATTAGTCTCCGCTCTGATTACTCTAAGTGGTTTTTTTCTCAGTGTTATTATGTTAACCTAAATCGTAAAGAACAACATCAAACGCTAGTATAACAGTAACCAAAGCTGAACTTGAGAGTAACGAAAACAATGAAAATATTGTTGCGTGGGCTTCCAGGATCGGAGAGAAAGACGCAGTAGTGTTTTAGAAGCGGTTTATTCGTCTGCACCTCTCGGCACTCCCGATCGGAATGCTTTACAGTTCGAGTGCGCCCGATATGTATACTCATCAGGCGCAATAAATATACATACATAAACGAAAACCTATTGGTCGATGAGTCGCGTGATCCTATCAACCGTCATGTCATATACGACCCTTCTATTCGTCGAGGCCCTTTTTGGCGCGAACGAGAGATCAGGTGATTAGCGCTCGTAAACCATCGGTCCACGAGCGCCACCCACCTAATCTCTACGTTACAATATTATAGCTCTCACAATCTGAATATGACGGCAAGCTTCCTGATTGTTGGAGTCCACTTTAATACGAAATCTTTAAAAGTTGAAAATGTACGTTGGTCACATCTCACATCCACCCATCTTCCTTGCGACCATCTATTTACTCTTTTACATCCTCTCAGATATCATTCCAACACTTATTTTATACACTTTTCATCGATTTTTCTACCTACGTGACTCCTATTGCCATTAAAATATCTTCACTATCTCCAGTATATTCACTATCTTTGTCATACTTTTCACCCAAGTATTCTGTTTTCTATACCCATAACAATATGAAATCAATATTTCATTATGTAGGAATCTAGCACAACTTGTGCTATTACGAATCAAAACCAGTGATCTCATCATCGATCCGGTACAAACATGCATAACTCAAGGGCAACGTCCCCTTCGACCATTGCAGAAGAAAAAGTTCATCGCTCGATCGTAAAACGAACGAAACCCAACAGTGATGTCATCAGGCGACCGCAGCACATGTCCAGAAAAGTCGCTTACGCGTGGAACATGACCCCATTCTCAAACGAACGACGTCCTGGCGCTGACCCCATAGCTATAAACCACACGTGTACCGAAGACACGTGCCTCGAAAACAGGTCAACACGTGTCCTTAACACACGTGTCCTGGAAACGAAGACAAAGCATCTGCACGCGGCACACTTCAAGCCAGAACGTATATAAAGCGACGCACCAGCTCCCAACACCAGAGTGAACCTCTAGAGTTCAACCAGCTCACTTCTCCGAAGCTCAACCTCTTCGTACATACAATAACCATTGTAACAATTGAACAAAAATAAACGATCCTCTTACAAACTACACAACATGTGTTTCGTTAGGCCGGGATACGGTCAACATATCTTCCCTGCCTTACAATTCCACTGATCATTCGCGTTTACATCCATACTAAAAAAATAACACCGGAGATTGAGCAAGCAAAAAATTAACAAAACTAATAACAACAAAACCATTTGTATATACCGCTTCCCATTTACAAAAAGGCCCAACTAAAATGAAATGTTAGACCGATGCATGCTGTTACACAAAACGCATCGCCAACACGTTTGTCAGGGTAGAATTTGTGGTTATTCGGCCAGCGTGAAGAACAAGCAGTAAATATATTACACTAGTGTTGGACCCGTTGATTTCAACGGGTGGTTTCGAAAAGGAATTGAAACTCGAATAAAAATAAAGTTAAAGATATTGAATCGACTGGTTTCGGAAAGAAATTGATGCACGAATTACGAATGACAAATTACGAAGTGATTACGAATTACGAATTACGTTTTGTGCATCGCCGACGCCTCCGGCACCCCGGGGCCTTCGCCCCCGGCACTTCCGTCGCTCCGGGGCCTTCGGCCCCAGCGCCGCCGACGCCTCCGGCGCCCGCAGCGCACCTAACGCCCCCGATGCCTTCGGCACCCCGGGGCCTTCGCCCCCAGCACCGCCGACGCCTTTGGCGCCCCCAGCGCCCCCGATGCCTTCGGCACCCCGGGGGCTTCGCCCCCAGCGCTCCCAATGCCTTCGGCACTCCGGGGGCTTCGCCCCCCGCGCCCCCGATGCCTCCGGCACCCCGGGGGCTTCGCCCCAAGCGCCGCCGCCGCCTCCGGCGCCCCCAGCGCCCCCAATGCCTTCGGCACTCCGGGGGCTTCGCCCCCAGCGCCCCCGATGCCTCCAGCACCCCGGGGGCTTCGCCCCCAGCGCCGCCGACGCCTCCGGCACCCTCAGCGCCCCCGATGCCTTCGGCACCCCGGGGCCTGAAAAAACTGGGAAACTGAAAAACTGAAAAAATGAAATAACTGAAAAAATGAAAAAAATGAAAAAAATGAAAAAACTGAAAAAATGAAAAATATGAAAAAAATGAAAAATATGAAAAAAATGAAAAAAAAAAAATTTTGTTCCCCATACTGGTTGACGGTTGATCGTCCGTCACATATATACAAATATACAAATATATATATATTTAGCGACAGTCCGTTTTTATATATAGTATAAGCCTAGACATATGTTAAATGTATTTTTAACATTGGTTTCGTTTTGCGGCTTTAAATTATATTGCAATGCTGTAACATTAACAGAAGTTTAGTAAAATGACGAAGAAACCAACTGAAGAATGTTTATGGTTGCGTGGTAGCAGTGACAGCAATGTGGTGCTATTGAAAGAGTGGCGACAGTGCGTGTGTGTATTTTGTATGGCGGACGGTGACGGTCGGTTCGTTCGGGCTTTGATCGAAAGTGACAGGTGTTGCTAATTAAATCAAAGTCGAAGATGTCCGCGGCAGAAGTGGCTCCGCCCCCCGCCAGTGATGCATCCACGTCTTCCAACGCGGCCAGAGCTCGAGCTCGTCGTCGTCGAATTCTAGAGAATTCTGCGTCGCGCCTCACCAGAATTACGGGAAGATTGCACGAGCCCATTTCTACAGAACCCGATGATCTATTCCCCACTGATACTACAGGTACGTTGTGGTCCTATCTATTTACTTGTATTATATATAATATGTACCTTTTGTGTATATCCCTTGAATTGAAAGTCTTGTAGTCGAAATTAGTATTGCAAAAGATCCATCAGTAGTTACTGGTTTATTCAAAATATTTTTTGTTCAGATTCAATTTTAATATGATTTTCTAATATGTTACAGTTGCAGAAAACTGCTGTCCTATAGACGGAGCCATATTTCCAACGGATCTGGTCGACGATGCATCAGTCTTTCACGTTAATCATGTCGAATTGAATGATTTGAAAAGTTTCAACATTAGCAGTTTTCCCCCTCACGTTCAAGAACCGGAAAGAATCGTCGATGCCGCTAAAAAAGAATTTTCTTTCTTAGACACTCGACTGCACATACCGTTGATCTGTATTCTAGTCCAAGCGATGTACATTTCGAATAGAGTGACAGAAGCTTACTTATTTTTCCCGTTGTTTATTTGGGAGGTTATTGAATTTTTTTATTTTGAAAACAGTCAGGAGAAATCAACTTTGGATCTGTTGCTGCCGTTAATCGGCTTACCACCTGATAAACTCAGCATTATATTGAAATTAGCTAAAAAATTATCTCATGTTTTAGAGGACGTGTTTTTGTACACTTTCACCACTGTCGTTATTCAATTCGTTTCAAGTCTTCTAGGAATCTATCGGTAATAATACAGATAAAAATTCATCGTTATGTATTTATTTATGCATTTTTCCACGTGAAAAATTTAACATACTAACTGATGCATTTTATAAATCAACTACTTTTGCAATAAGAAATATTGATTAAATAATTTATTATGTTTACTTTCCATTTTGCATAGAAATTAGAAAGAAAAATTATATTAATTGTGCCAAAATATAAGACCAAATTTGCTTTGTATTGTATCATATCGCATCGCTTTACAAAATATATATATATATATATATATATATATATATATATATATATATATATATATATATGATAGTATTATTTTATATGGATATAAAAAGAATCCATTCTATAAATTCAATTACACAATTAAATCGAACAAAATATAAAATAATGCAAATATCCACACAATATTGTATTTTCATATCTGTGCACCAAACTTTATTGTATTTCTCTGGGATGTCTTGTGCTGGTTTTCTAAAATTTCTTTTTAATATATGCAATAATTCATTATAAAATCACGAAAAAATTTGTTAATCCTTTCAGACCAACACAACGGCATCTCATTAATCACAATTGCAATATCAATATCGTCGTAATATCATTATTAACTGTGCGATAAAATATTTTTCTAACGCATTTATAAAGGTTCTAACTATAACTTCTATTTTGTACATGTGTTTAAATAAGAAACGTTTGATACGAGTATTCTATTGAAAAAAAAAAGTACGGTTGTGGTGTTTGTGTATGAGTGCATGACGATTTTTCGCAATATGACTTGTTATAGTAGTACCTGTCGATTTCAGCTATTTTACGGCACATTCATGTTGTAGTGTTAACTCCTATATCTGAGGTTTATTATTATTATCATTGTCATGAGATAATATTATGTATTTTTTACGAGACGATTCACAGTTTATATAAAGTTGGTGTAATGTTGAATTTATACAAATATAAAATTTTACGACACATGTTTGTTTTTTTCTCTTTATTCAAAACAATCCCAATGAAAATTCCATATAAAAATATTATATTTCATTCAAATCATCAATGATATCCTCGTAGAGCTGCCACCAATCGGGCTGAAAAATGCCGATCAGAGCAAGTTTTAACACTACGGAAAAACATAATATTCGTTAATATATGTATAGCCTCTGCAAAGCTTATTCACAAAATTTGAGGATACGCTTGTTAGAACATGCATTAAAGCAACACTTTATAAGTATTATAAATACAATGAAATCCCAATTCAATGAATCGATAAGAGAGCAAAGGTGCTTATTTGAATCGAATAATTGATTGTGTCTAAATCTAAAGCACACAATACTTGAAAACGGAATAAGGCCTTGTATAATGAGAAGTATCAACGGTAAAGTGTATTCTGACACAACCGAGGTTTCATTGTATAAATAGTTATTACACACCAAAAAAACAGAAATCACAATGACTATATGAGGTTATGGGTTAATGAAAATATTTTAGGTGTTGATTTTTATTATATTTTTATGCTTTACGATTACAAATGCATTTCTATATAAGACTAGGAAATTAAAAAAATGAGATTATATCAAAATGATTTGATATCACAAAAATATAAAAATACATACATATATAAATCTACATGTACAATTGTTATTATTAGAATTTAAACAATTTCTTAAAAATATTCATAACGCCCTTACTCGAGTTGGTTTTGTCTTTGGAAATATTTAGTGGCACTTCGTTTTTATTTTTCGTCTTGTCGTCAACAGTAGCGTTTTGATCAATGGGTTCGTTATTAGTAGCATCATAATTCAGTATTTTTTTTGATTTATGATTGATAAAAGTTTGTGAGGCGAGTTCACCCGTGTCCTGACTCCTTTGAACACCGAGCTCAGCATCCTTAGTGAAACTATCGTATTGTATTTTTTTTTTATCGATATTTTTTTCAATTTTTACATCAGGAATTTTGGCTCGTGTTTGTTTCTCTAGTTCGCCAAACTGAAGATCAGTATCTTCATTTTCGACGGAGCCAGGACACCAAAATTCCTATGCTGGAGCTTTCGCATTTTTCCTCGAAGCTGTATTTCTAACTAAATCTATATTACCCATGCGTATCATTTTTTCTTCCCATAGTGTTAGTTTTTTTCTGAAATGTTAAATTGATTTTATTATAATGTATAAGCTTTTTTTTTTTTTAATCAATAATTGAAAGATTTATTTATAAACCTATATTCATCTTTCAGTTTCTGAGCTTGGTTATTCCAAATTGATCTTTCCTCTTCTGCCAAAGCATACCATTTATTTTTCATGTCAATCTGGAAATCTGTAAAATTTAAATCTTTATAGGAGTCTCTATGTTTATTGCAAAACAGTAAATATGAAGACATTGGTTTTTTGGGGCGTCCAAATTCTTTATAGTCCTGAAATCCAAATAAAAAATAAGACAAAAATAAAAATTCAATAATACAATATATGTATAACTTCAAATGTACCGATTTCAGTTTCTTTTTTTCTTTAGCATCATCCATTTGCTTTCGTACTTTTTTGATTTCTTGTTTTTGCTCTTCAGATAAAGATGCCTCATAGGTGGCTTTTATCTTCTTGAATTCTTCCATTTCTTTTAAGAATTCTTTCGATAACTTTTCTTTTACCTATAAATCATGATTACTGTTAAACGCAATAAAAAACCAATGCAAATTTTAATCAATAATATTACATAAATACATGATAAGCCGTTTAAAATTGCAATATTCTCACATCGTCACCCAATTGATGCCAATGTTGTGAAGCCATTTTAAGAATGCTAGTTGCGCTGGTGCCAGGATTTTTGGCAACCAACGTCGGTCTTATTTGGGTGAAGAACTTGATGAAAGCCGTCAACGGTCGTTTCGGCTTGTCGATACCTAACTTATCTTCGGCGGAGACTTTTGTGTAACCTGCAGAGCAATTCCATAGTAATGGTGTCAACCTGAAAAATTGAACAATCACAGTTTAGAATTATGTAATAAAAAAAGAATACATCAATTTTAAGTAAAAAATTAATACCTACATACTAAAAAAACTGCCGGATTTATTAACAATATTAATCGATTTAATTAACGATACAAGTGAAACACACGAATGAGCTATATTTAACATGCGCATCGAAATTATGCATATTTCTTTGAATTGGAATGAAATCTGTTTTATAGTTTGGCATGATGTAGTATGTATTTGGCAGGGTAGTGATGGCGTTGTAATCGCGTTGGGCTAAAAAAGTTGTATCAACATAACCTCAAATCAAAATAATGGACGTACCTGAAGGGCGAAGCGGAATTGGAAGGGCCGTAGCGCCGGCAAAGGGTGAGCCACGCAGCCATGTCGGGGGCCGCCGGGGCGGAGGCTCGGGGAGCGCTAAGGGGGCGCTGAGGGGGCGCTGAGGGGGCGCTAAGGGGGCGCTAAGAGGGCTGCACTACGGGGGCGCACAGACGAATCCAGCCGCGTCAAACGCAATGGTGCCAACCGCCACTCGCCACAAGAATCCACTTCAATCGAAGCATACCAAACACTACAAATATCGACCAGACACTTATTTGTTTCTAATCAAATTGGGTACATTATTATTGATATTTATTAAGCGAATCATTTACTATGCATTTCAACAAAATACAGACGTTCGATTTTCTACACTCACTATAAATTGTATAGGCCTGCTCTTCACGTTGGTCCTACTCCGTCACAAAAACATTGTGCAAAAATGGTAAATGGATTACTCAGCACAAAGCGATCTCGCGCAAGTCACTAAAATCTCGATCACGAAATATCTGGCACTCGAGTTCTCATTAGCACAATATTACACGTGATAGAATTTCATTATTGGCGCTGATAAGGGAGCTCCAGAACTGTAATCCATAGGTTCATATCGGTTTAATGATTGTGTTATATACGAGTTTTCACCCATTAGCCATTGCATATTTATTTTAGTTCTAAGATTAAGTTCATCGCGTTTTTTTTTAATGTGAGTTTCCCAGACAAGGCGTCTATCAAAATGAACAGAGTCCCGATGTGGAAGCATTATGTTTTCCATGGTTCGGTGATTACTAGTCAAATGTGAACCGGTCACAGGACAACCGGTCGCTCTAGATCGGTCACACGTGATCACCCGTCACACTAAAACTAGTCTTAGGCTTAACCGATTTTAGGGTGTGACCAATTTTCTCGTGACCCGTTTTAGGGTGTGACCAGTTTTAGTGTGACGGGTGATCACGTGTGACCGATCTAGAGCGACCGGTTGTCCTGTGACTGGTTCACATATGACTAGTAGTCCGTTTACCGTTTTCCATCATGCCGGGGGGCAGTTCCCGTTTCTAAAAATATAATATTATTTTTGTGCAAATATATCATATATTTACGGAGGACGAAAATTTGAAGAGCAGGCATAAGGGAGATATTAAAGCTAAAAGTAAACTAAAATCATACATGTACTTACGACTTTCGATAAAAAATGAACAAGAACAACATCATAGTACATAGGAATACAAGGTTGTCAACAACGTTATTGTTTGAGATTTTGAAATTGTCGTTAATTAATTATTTAACTTTTAATATTCAATATACGTAGTATATGTATGTCTATAAATTATAGGCCAGGGACTTTTTTGTCATGGCGAAACAGCGTTCCGGCCAGGTTTTCAGGATGTTTTATAGCAGTGGAACAACGTTCCGGCACCTTTCCGTAGAAATCTTGACAGTAAGTGTTCTGGCACCTATTTTCTAAAGCCCTGTTATAGGCTAATAGCCTGTATTACACATATGTATAGGTATATGGAGTGGTGGCTCTTGCATGGGAGCTGCGGCGCTACAGCGCTCCCAGAAAAATGACGAAAAAATCTAATACAAGCTATTATAAAGCAATATTCGTTGCATATCTTTATATTATTATAGCATGTTAATTTATTATTTTGTAATATATTTGTATGTAATATCGCTTTTTCGAATATTATTAATATTGGGACTTTTTTATGGGTGAAAAAAAACCATTTCATTAAATTTAATAGTATTTATTTGTATCAAACATATACACATATTCAATTTTAAGGCACTCTGCTAGGTACATAATAATAATCAGTCAAATATATATGTATATAAAACAAATAGTTTCGATCAACACATACATACATGTATGTAAGAAATAAATATATACAACTATTAAAATAAAATAGCAATATTAAAATTTTGAAATGATCATCATAATTTGAACATCACTTTTTCTATGATTGATTTCAAATTTTACACCACAAAATTACTAAATCACATCTTGCTCTTATTTAAATAATACAGACAGTTAAATAAACATCATATACTATTAGAAAGAAACTTGAGATTAATGAGAACTATACAAATTAAATACAATATTATTTACAATTAATATAAAAAGTTTTAAATTTTCAATATGCATAAATATGTACACATACTATCAAAATATTACAATTATAGTTGTGATATTCACTTATTTTACAGATTTTTTTCACTATAAAAATGCTATTTTGTTGAGTTTGAAATTGAAATTGAATTAGATATAAGATTGTAAACAATGGCACATTATTTAAGTTATATATCACATATTTTATATTTTATTATATACAAATAAACATTTGTGCAATTGTATTATTAAAAGCATAATGATTTATAATGTGTAAAAAGACAACCAGTGTCTGTATAGGTAGTATACAATGTATCACTAATATTGGCAAGTTTATTTAAAACGTTTACCGTCACTGCTGTTTTTATAATAGTTATTATTGTACAAAATAATATATAAAAATATAATAAAATTTAAAGAGACGATCTTAAAAAAATAATTAAAATTAGTTAACATCAACATTTCAAAGCTACAAATATGTAAAATAAAATTCACTTTTATAACAAGTGTTAAGGCACTGAATAGTGAACGTTTATGTTCACTTGGAACATAATCCACCGATAATATATAATCAATCACTACTTTAGTTTTTTCAGAGATTTCACAGCATAGTTTCACCACCGGGCAGTGGCAGTTGATGACCATGATGAAGTCTCGGCTTCCTGTGTGAGCCATTATGACTATGTGCGGGGTATTTACTATGAGAATGCGTTCTCTTGGGAACTGTATGAATCTGTGGAGTGGCATAGTAATGTATGGGTATCTGTTGAGGGATGCATTTCAACGGTGCTGGTTTGTATGTTGGTGGACCCATCCGACCGAAGACAGTTTTCCAAGATCGCAAAGCTTCACGCGACATGACCCAGAAAGAAGTC
The DNA here is from genome assembly GCF_051622035.1 of Arctopsyche grandis. NCBI lineage: Eukaryota > Metazoa > Arthropoda > Insecta > Trichoptera > Hydropsychidae > Arctopsyche > Arctopsyche grandis. The sequence continues at coordinate 14,667,667 of NC_135367.1, forward strand.
AGTACTCCGAGAATTTGCAGCATCAGTATGCGCAGCAAGAAAACCCAGAGGGAAGGTTTCGGCGCGATACTCGGTGCCAGAGACGGTTTGGCAGCAGCCAACCATGCGTCTCTGGAAAAGTATTCGTACAGCCAACTAGCTATTATGAAAGCTGTGGGCACAGTGTAGATGACTGCGAAGATTCCTAGACGTAGTAAGTTGACTTCTTCGGCGGAGTCTTTGCGCAGGTGTGGGTTGTGCGGGGTCACTTGTGGTTGCAGGGCTGGGATAGCTGCTGGTGATGGGGATTTCAGGAGAGTACGGAAACCGAGGAGCAGCAGGATACATCCTATTGAGAGGTAGATAAGTTGAGGAACTATAACAAGTGCCATGAGTGATCCGGTTGATTGGTTTCCGACAAAGCATGTTCCTGCAAGCAGAAAAAAGAGATAGTTAAGAACAATATTGAAATATGATACATGTATGTATGTGCAAAAGAACATACATTAAGTATAAGTATTCATAATATACTATAATACATGTTTCTTTAGAAAATATACATAAAATGCATAGAAATAATATATTATTATACATTATAATGCTTGATTTCTATGCAAATTATTCAAAAAAATAAATTTTTAGTATTATAATAAAGTATGTACATAATTATTATTAAGTCAGGTATTTACATATTTACATACAATAATTTGATTCTTCTCTAACTGTGATGTTTGAAATATGAATAGTTCAGATTTGATAAGAATATACTAATTTAGTGTAAAAGTTCAAGTCTTATATGCGTACATATACATACATAATATATACATATATGCACACTTAGCAATTGAACTTAAGCGCTAATAATATGTATTTGTAGTCCAAAAACAATATATACGGCTAATACAGGACCATTAATTAGTGTTTGTAAAATATTATTAGAACTTCAGCATTTCATTACATCATAAAATAGTAGAAGTAGTCAATAATTATTTATATTTAGGACAAATAATATACATATATGTCCGGTAATAAAGAAGAAGAAAAAAAAAGAGACGTATGAAGTAAGGATGGAGTGTATTTAGATAGATGAATGCCGTTTTAAATCAAAAATGTCACTTTGCCTAAAGAAAAAGATATTCGATTAATGTGATGACGTATGGATGTGGAACTTGAATATTAAACGCCAAGATTCTACACAAAGTCTAAAGTACTCAAAATAAGTATGGACCGCTGTATGCTAGGCATAACGAGGAAAGACAAGAAGCGGAATACGTGGGTGAGAAGTATGACAAGGGTAGTGGATATAGTGGATAGTGTAGAAATTGAAATGGCGATAGGCAGGCCACGCAGCTAGAAGAATGGATGAAAGGTGGACAAAAGAAGTGCTAGAATGATACCCGAGAGAATGCAAAGGGTAAAAGGAAGACCGCAGGGAAGATGGGTAGACCAAATTATGAAATTATGTGGGGAGAGATGGATGAGATTTGTGCAAAACAGAGACGAGTGGAAGCGAGTTGGAGAGGTCTTCACCCAACAGCGAATGGTGAATGACTGTAGATGATGATGATGATGCTTTTGAGCGGTCAGTTTGAAAAACCTAAGAAGGATCTAAAGCTGATTGATAAACACATGTTCCTACAATGATAGTTTTGAATGAGGGTATACATAAATAACGACTACAGTACCACTGAAACGGTTGCACAACACTCACATATGTTGTTCATGACAGACGAACAAACTTAATAGCATTCAAAGAAAATTCGAATGCATACATGCCATGGTTGCAAGTATTATACTGGTGACCAACTTTTTCCATACACATCTGATAAGGATCAGTGAAAATCTCACCATGGCAATACCAACGAGTAAAAACAACATTGCGATCCTGATCGCGTGCTACACAGAGTTCGGAAAAAATACATAAGCACGCGGTTAACCACTGGAGTCCTTGGCGCGTTAAGTGGCCATTGGTGATGAGACGCCATAAATTAACCCTAAGATGATAAAAACCCGGCTTCGGCACGATGGGAATGACATTCCCGGGGAGAATCTTCTGATCGAACGAGACCAGTGAATGGAGGGGGAAGAGTCCGACCGGAACGGCTTCATTCAGAAGGAGACGAAGACTTCAGAAAAAAGGACACATGCCGGATAACAAACACACTCGGGTGTGCTCACATTCCGAGTCGTACCCACGAGGAATTCCCATCCAGAGACCTTTCAAGATGTCTTTCTTTAAAATTTCTTACACGAGTGAGTGCTCGAACACCGGCGAATGCAATCACGGTCAATTCTGTAGAGTGCATACTGCCATAATGGAACGGTGGAAATCAATTGTGCTATGGGGTTAAAATCTTCACACCAAACAATCGGTCTCAGGGTGATGAATAAAATCTGAACCAAGAAAGGGGAATTCGGCATTTCTTTTTCCCAAGTGCATTGTGTTTGTTCAGCTGCTCGTTGAATGCAAACTGAACTTCCTCCGAGTAACCATGGTTGCGCCATTCTGCCATTCAGTGCTGTAATTTGACCACAAAGGGCGAGTGTTGAGACCCATTGTGCAATAGTGTTTGAGTCGTCGCCTGAGTTACCCGGATCGAGGGTCCTCGAACCCTCAAGATGTATGCAAGAGAATGCATCGTCGCGAGCCAAAGTTTTAATGAATCGCCAATGTGAAAGGAGAGTAGAAATGTGCAACGATCGAGCGATAGCTTTGCGTAAAGCTTTTTGTTATGAGTCTGGTGACTTGGTGAGTGAGAAACTTCTGTTCTAAATTTAGCAAAGTTAAATACAATCTGAAAAAATCAAAGATTAGATTAGTCTACTAGGAGATAATCGTCTACTTTGTGCTCAATCCGCCAACCCAGATTCCGTAACCAAAATCAGAACCACATTGACGAATAGTGGGACTTTTCTCAGGAGATCCAAAAGATTTTCATCAGTCTCACATATTTATACAAAAAAGCCCTCACACACAGAAGATGCTAAGGCTCTACTGGCCGGCCATTCTCCCCGGTCGAACGGGCAAACCAGTTACCCGGGGATTCGCAATTATCGTGTCAACGCGGCATAACAACAACCTGATTTGCCGTCGCTGATTTATGCCGACGAGAAAACTCTTGAATTTCACGCTCCACACCCGAGATTATGATAATTACCTCGACGGCCATAAATTACACACACACACACATGCATAAACATAATTGAACTTATTGGGAAGGTGTGTATGGATTTTTTTCCTGGCCAAGCACGACCGCGCTAAGTGAATAAGCACTATTGATTATAAGCATTAGCTGACGAAAGCTTCTACGAAAATTATAGGTAAAGTTCTTCTTGAAATTTCTAAACTGGAGCGCGACTATAAGACAAACCATGGCGATAAATTCACGCTGGAGATGACCTTTCATTACGCGCTGCGGGCGAACGGCCTACGTATGGTAGTAAGTGTCAATTATCACTTCGGAGTCTGCACGAGTGGCGATTTAGAGCTTTTCGGGAGGGAAATGTGCATACATTGCGCGGTAAATGTATGAAATTTAATTTTTTATTTTGATTTTTAGATTTGTTCATTGCATTTATGATCAAATTGACCGGAGAATATATGTATGTATGTAAAATTCTGTGGAGTCGAAATCAATCGAATCGGACTCCTATTTTATTATTTTCTTAATTACGGTATGTGTCAACTAGAGTCTCCAATTTTATTGAAGTAAATCTGTAATAAATTGAAATTTAACAATTTCTTTTTAAAAATCATTAAATTAAACGGATTATTTCCCACAAGAGAGTTGCCCACACGAGTGGGCCTGTGGGTTTCTATTGATTTTATATTTTACTAGTGGTTTTACCCGGCTTCGCTCGGTATTTGTAATATAAACAGCTTAAACATGGCAAAACAATCTAATAGTAAACATTCATTTGTTTTTTTATTAAATTTATTTGAATAAAAAAAAAAAAATATATATATATATATATATATATATATATATATATATATATATATATATATATATATATATATATATATTCTACGATATCGATATTGTAGTCATAGAAAATTTGATTTGTTTTCGATGCTCCCACCCAAACCTTTAAACCTTACATACATACAAAGTCTCTTTTGAAATTATATATTAGATGTAACTGTTGGTATTCTGTGGGCGAGATCTTTGTGTGAGCAATATTAGTGGGAATAATATTCGCGTAGGTAATCTTCTTGTGGGGAATAATCATATGATTGAATTACGTACAAGCAGGGTTAGACCGAATGATAGTTTTTTACATTCCATGTACATACATACATTTCGCACCTTGCCTTAAAAACCATTACTTACATGTGATATAATTTGCAGGTGCCAAAAAATTCTTATACGTCTATTACTAGAAATCATCGGATCACTAAGAATAGATCGCGTGGGTTGCTGCTGTTTCTGATACGCCACATATGTACACATTACGGAAGATATGAATGTATCCATATATAATGTACTAAATAATATTTTTCGTATTTACGTGCGATTGCCAGCTTGAGCTGTGCTGGCATTAACGAACCTTTAAACGTAAAGCATTATTTGTATTGTGGAAATGATACGAATCTATACAAATACGAGAAATAATCTCACATGTGTTTTCCATAATTATAATTACACTCCAGAGTTGGAGCGATAAGACGTTAAGATTATAATAGGCATTTTCTACATATCTTAAATTAGTTTTGTACCACAAAAAATATACCCATGCTTATTTATGGTGCAGTTATGGGCATATCTTTTGGGTAGATCGGCGATCGTCCCAGGTACAACACAACACGCCATGAAAGGTAATACCAGTAACGTTGCATTGTGCACGCTCAAAGCCACAAGGACAAAAATTCTTAATCTACATATACACAGGACACGACTTTCGGAAAATCCAAGCTTCCAAAATATACCCAAACGATTAATAAACACCGCAATCAACGCTACATCTAGCAAATTGGTTGTTTTCACACGAGCGAATATCGCTATCGGGATCGTTTATAGTAATAGCACGCGGTATAGGTCGATTATCAAAATAACAATTCGAATTAATATTACTTACTAAATATGCGACAACTTGTTATACGACATCTCGCGATAAAAAATGACAAAACCCGTTTCAGCGTTTCTTTAGCATATCGATTGGTTTTTTTGTTAAGCAGCGGGACATCGATGTATCTCGCCAATACTATAATTACCTATACAAATAACTGTTAGTGCTAATATTTCAAGTTTTAAATTATTCAAATTGAACTATGGTGGAATTTCACATGTCATCTTTTAAATTACACTCGCATGATATATTACACGCTCCGTTCGAGACGTAATACATATACATAAATAATTATCTAACGATACATGGAAAGATGGAGTGGCGTGCCAATTTTTGTATTACGATAGCAAAACTTGGCATTGGATAAATTGTGGAATTAATCATACGTTTTAATTTGAAACGTGAAAATAGTGAAGAAAATTCTAAATGCAAATCATATCAAAGTATACATAGCGTGCATGGGTTCAATTTGTAATATTTCGATTTTTTCTCATTATTTAATTTAAGTAATAAGTAAGAAGCTCTGGGAGATGTATCTGAATTAGAATGAATACCCCAGTATATGTAAGAAACTGCATACATTTATATACAAAGTAGAAATGGAGCTAGTATCGTAATTTATAAGATAATCTCATTTAATTAATTGGGATCTGTGAACAATTATAATTCTAACAAACACTAAGCTACTATTGCAATCTCTGGATGTGTATAGAAAAATGATTAATCTGCATATTTCAATAATGTAGCGTAGACGTGAAGAGATTTTGTCGACGAATTTGTTACCGCTGGGCAGACGGGAATTTGTAGTCTTTGCTTACATCACTTATCATTTTGGACCAGGCCCCAGAAATTAATACCGTCTCCCTTTGTCCCTGTCTATTTGGCCCTGTGTATAACCATCAACGTGAAGAATTAATCCGGTGTTCTCTAATCTAATTTGAATTTATGTAGGTATTAGTCGTTTTAATGTAAATTGCTGATAAATGCAATTTAACTCATCGACCAAATTTTCAAAATGAATTTCCAACCCCTCTGTGCTTCGTCATCAGCACTAAGTTTGAATATTCGCTTTTCTTCTAGATAGTTTTCACGAAATTATTATTCACCAGCGAAACCGGAGAGACCGCTCCGAATTATTTATCTAAATCCTCTGGGTATTCAGAATAGAATCACTTAAATTACTCATTAAACGGCGACGCAAATAGCTTATTTTGGTATTGATGGTTTGATATTTCAGAGAAAAAAAAATCGAGTGAAAGACGCAGCGAATAGTGATAGAGGTAGTTTATTGTTGTTCCGTCGAAGATCCAGCTCCGAATGAAGTCACGAAACAGATCCGTCGAATACTTATACACAGCGTGTACTCTCAGCACAGAGAGATCATTGTTCGATGGGTCGCGAGACCTTATTGGTTGTTGTATACGGTTTATTCATACGGCGAGGCCTTTTTAGCGCGAACGGAAGATCAGGTGATCAGTAGAGTACGGACCCAAAGCGCGCCGCTCATTGTTCAATTGTTGTAAATGCTTTGTAAAAAAGGTTCGGCACACCTTTAACAATGCATTTACAACATTTGAACAATGAACGGCACCCTGGTTATCCGGGCTTTAGTGATCAGGGTAGAAAACCAGTGTGTCGACGAGCACCAATCACAATAACTTACTGACAGTAATTACCAGGAGAATAAGTACAAACCACTGTAATATTAGCACATATGTTATAGAAGAAGATTACGGAAAGTATATTTTATTACTAAATGGATCTGTCTACAAAATTTTAAGTTGACCAACAAATAATCAAGCTTCAAACGTATGCAACAGTATTTATGTATGTATGTATGTACATATGCACATACATGTATACCATCAATTAAATTTTAGCCATTTGTATAATTTGAAACACTTTGCATAATGATGAGCAGATGCAAAAAAGATTTGATCGGAATAGTAGTCTTTAACTGGAGTGAATTTAGGAAATGTGAGGTTACTCAAAAATATTTAGTGGAAACAGAAAGAACAGCTTTTAATAACAGTACAAGATAGATTCACTTGGAGAAATATGAAAATATTAAGACTCCAACTTGGAAAAGGGGAACGAAAAAGAGCATTTAAGAAAAAAAATTGTTTGAGAACCTTATACATACATTGGACTTGTTTATTCTTTTGGGTATTGTACCCAGCTATACCTAGACGTACATGTATGCACAGACTGATTTCTCCAATGAAAATTCTATAGAATTCCTATGCGAAGGTGTCGCCATTGTCGGCTACCATATTCTCTTTGTTAACTTCCAGCTAGCTGCATTGTATTCGGACACTTGTGGGTACCTATCCACCACCTTTCTGCATAGAAACCTTACCCAGAAATATCAGGTACTGCAAGGTTTTACGTCTCGTTATCATTTCAGGTGTTCTTCACGCGCCAATTAAAACGACCAAAACCGACTAAGCGACTAAAAATAACAATAAAAAAAAGAACGCGAAGACAAAGGTGGATATACCTGCAGGAGTCACGCGATGAATTTATACGTAACAGTAGCCGAAAGCGAAGGAACAATGAAGACAGGACTGGAGAATATGTAGGACGCAGGACGTTATTTGCATTGGAAGCGTTTTCTGAGGGTCAGATGAGACTGTTCGATAATTATTTGGGCTGCCGAGAGTTTTATCCTGGCGTAATCTGCTCGTGAGGGTCCTAAATCTCTCCTCTCGGGTCTCTTGTAAGTCCTTTATCACCGGCGACCATCTGTGACAGCCGCGTATATTTACAGCTCACATATTTATCTCCCCCTTGTGGTTCACCTGGAGCCAAGAGTGGGTAGATATGTACCCAAGGCAGACACGCATTGTGTGGATGTAAGAATTGTAGGAATAGCGAGCGACATTCAAATATATTGTCTGCTGTGTGCTGGGCTGGACGCCGAAAGAAAAAAATGTTAATGTAAAAACTGAGGACGGATTAGAACAGGTAAGATTTAGGACCACAATGAGAGGATTAATAATAATCATATCCATTAAATACGGAAAGTTTTAAGATAAAAGCTTTTACTCTTTGAAGGGAGAGATTTTTGGCCACTACTTACATGAAGGTGAATTTGAGATATATGTATGTACGTATGTATTTTACCTAAGTTGAAGAGAGGTAGTAAGGATTTATACTCATAGCAATTCCTAAATATACTTAACCGTATATTCTAAGAAAGCTTAAAAAGCTTTCTTGACCAAATCGGTTTTCTTAGTATTCACGACCAAAGTATGGTAGGGCTAATTTAAGATACTAAAGATTCTCATTAAGTATAATTTTAACTAACCCTTTTGAGCTACAATACAATATAATATGCACAATGCTTCCCCCGAATATGTATATGGTGCTAATAAACAAAATCCGTATCTAGTGCATCTCACTCGCACGCTCGCATATAAAAGTAAGAAAGAAAGAGAAATCGATAGCAAACACCTGTTTCAAATAAAATGCACAAGCAAGTATAGCGCGCTCGGCTAATGAAGTATTCTAAAAAAATAATACATCATTTTTGAAGAAGAAAAACATATGCTCATATTGTCCATCGGCTTTGCCAACTTTCCTAAGTATTCTTAAATTTTATTTATGTCAGCATTTATCGCTAGGATTTTGAAAAACATCGTAGCAGCCAAAGTGTTTTGGTTTCTAACTTCCTTTCGTTAGCTTAAGGTTTTTTACTTGAAATTTAAGTAATTGCTGTCTTTTTCCGACTTTGATAAAATCAAATTAATTATTAAGTACATACTTCATTACGAGCATTTTGTGTGCAGTAGGTTGGATAATATATTCTACATTAAAAAAGCCCATTACGATTCGGTTGACTGCTAGTCTAGAACCTTCAAAAACCAAAATCTAAAGAAAATCAAAGATCAAACACATGTAATTGGATATCGAATTCTGAAAGGACTGATATTAGACACGCCTCGTGGCGGTCGACATTGACTTGACCACAACAAACAATCCGTCAGGTAATTTACATGGCGAGTTATCGACGCGGGCGGGCGGATATCTCCATCAAAATATCCAAAGACATTTATAAAAACATCGATAAAAAATTGAATTCAAATGTAACTGAAGCGGCAAAGACTTTCCCTGTACATATGCATTTATGTAACTGTAAAAAAAACACGGGTTTGTTGATAAGAGATAAGGTTGCTCGGCATATGTCGTTTGGTATACAATCGATGTTGTAACATATTGATGGTAAATAGTGGTTGTTTGAACAGAAGTTTTATTAAAAAAGAAATGCGTATACTTGGTAGTTATATTGCACAGATTATAATATACAAAAGCTTAACAAGGTATTTGTGTACGTTATCAGACAATTTGGAAACCGGAACTGATAAGATCAACATGTGAACAAACATCGACCAAATTATCATATTTTTGATACATGTAAATATGTACATACATATGTACGTATTTTGGCCTTTTAAAAAGTTTTATGAATATTTTTTCAGATAAATTGTGATAGTCAATGATTTCGATATACTTTTTTCTATTTACAAAAAAAAAACGAATTATAATCAGTTTCATATTAAAATATATACATATGTAAGTTGAAAGATTGTATATTTTGTAATGCAACAGATTATAATAAAACATACATTTTGTACATCGAGTTTCATCTAAAAAAAAAAAAAACGATAAAATACAAAATGGCGAAATCAATTTTCAACAAATTCTACACAATACATATATTATACGCGTTGATAACATGTTTTATAATAAAATTCCTCGACCGCGAGTGGGCTACATTACTCATTCGCTTATTATTGTGCTAATGGTTTTTAGAAACGTCAAAAGATTATATAACGGATAAATTTTAAAACTTTAATTTTATTTCGGCAATAAAAAAAACTTCACCAAATTACATGTATACAGGTAGATATGAGTAATTCAATATGCAACTTTTTATTGGGGTCAGATTTTACTGAATCTTTGGGATTCACATGTCCATATTTTTGGGGTTTTAAGATACGACACACAGATTTTTTTAGATAGTATTTAATAAAACTTGTCGAAATAATTAAATTTTTCTACATACGCATCCCGTGCCACACTTATGCGAGTATGCATATACATACACACACACTGAGTATATTCTTCAAAGATCGGCGTTGGAAGGATTCTTTTCAAATAATAATAGAGCAAAAAAGCATGGTTTTTAAAAATATTTAGTTTGGTAAAATATTTTGTGCTAAAAGCATCCATTGACCGCCTATGACTGGTGTTCTTACGTTATACACATGTATTAACAATAATCAAAAGGTACATATGTACATGTATTTTTGTGGTAAAATTTTCAGTTTATAATACATACATATGTGCCACTATATTTGAAAGTGGCGGAAGTCCAATTTTCAGTTCCAAAAACACTATTTCAGTTTGTTTTAATTTACAAATTGTAATTATTAGTTTTAATTCGAAATGTCTAGGATCTCATTAAACTTATTAAAGGCCACCAGTATTTTTAAATATTGTAAAACGCAAAACATCTAACTTGTAAATATAGGCGTTGGATAGATGATTTTCAAATTAAAATAGACAGCTCCATTAGTGTTCAAAGCATAGAGCCAAAAAGCATGGTTTTTCTAATAAATTGACAATAGTAAACCATTTTTTGTGCGAAAAGCATTCATCGAAAACCGATCTTTGCATGTAAGACTTCAATAGTTGTTTTCTACAACTAATAAATTCTGAAAATGATCCGTAGGTAAGATCTATTTCGAATACAACAAAAGCAGTGAGATAAGCTAGTGTTTAAATACCAAAATCCGGTTAATCCGATAAGAGAATAAATATAATCAGTTTGTTTGCCCTGTGCACAAGGGGTTTGTTTGGAAAACTAAGACGCCGTGTCGGGTTTTTGCCTTTGCTCTAAAACCGCACAACCGCTATCATTGTCTTGGGGTTTACACAACGACGGTTGTATTCATGTGTAGGACAGTGAGTTAAGAGCCACACTAATTAGTCTTTGAAGTCGGCTACCGGATAATGGTTGTGTTACAATCGCGGATAAGCGAAGCGAACATGCAAACAATGAGACCGTGTATGTAAAATGTGTGGCGCTCGTATTACGCGTAAACAATGCGTAATATGAACAGTAATTATGATATTATGGTACTTCGACGTGGGAGGGTTTAACACTATGGGGGGTTCTTTGATAGGGGATTTTTTACGATGTGACTTGACTCTTGGGTAACTGACTAATTAGTACATAGATATTACATGACAAAAATTGGTTGTGTGTGGGATGCGGGTATTTTTTTTTCAATTTAAGTAGTGGTCGATTTATGTACATAAAGCTACCACCAAGTCAAGTAGAGGCTTTACCTATATAATTTAGACCGAAAAAATCTAATTTCAGTATGTATTGAAATGATTGAAAGTGGCATAAGTCCACTTTACTTCATTTCGAGGAATATTATACCTCGCAAAACATTATATATGTATAATGCTTTGCGTTTAACAATATTGAAAAACGTAAAGGAGGATTGTAAAAATACTGGTGGCCTATAATACATTTATTCTGCTTTTCCGAGATTCTGGACATAACGAATTAAAAGAAGTGATTACAATTTGTGAATTAAGTCAAATAAAACTAGTATTCGTGGTATGACAAGCCAGCAGCATAGCTCGGACGTTAAGCTTCTGCTTACCGTCAAGAAGGTGCCGGGTTCTATCCCTGAATGAAAATGAATTTTTCAGAGTATGCTGTTGGTCAGACCTGGATTTGTGACTCCAGGTTGATCGTTTCCTATCAGAGTTTGCCAATTTTCTCTGATTTCATTGTTGAAACGGTTCCCGGAAAAAAAAAATTGGCTAAAAATCCTTCCTACCTACTATGTCACCACTATTTGAAATTTGATGGATGTACAATAAAAATTTATGTACAATTCATAGATGTCTCGTTAATTTGCGAGTTTTTTCAGTGTCTCGCAATTCAACGACTTATAATAAAAAAATGCTGCATTTGTATTTGTAATTGGCCAGGAAGGCGCATTGGGATTTACCTGTAAGGCCTTCCTGGTATATATGTAAAATAAAATAAAATAAAATAAAAATAGTTGATACGTACATGTATTATATATGTAGTTGAAATAGTGAAGAGATTGAAATAGCAATGAGAGATTGAAGGTCATGGTAGAAAAATTAATGAAAGGAGTGCTCGAATGGAACTCGAGAGAATGCAAAAGGGTGCAATGAAGGCTACAAGGATGATACATATGTAGGTTGATGGTATAAGAAAAATGTGTGGAATGAGATGGATGAGAGTTGTTCAAAACAGTGACGAATAGAAGCTCGTTGTAGGAGGTCTTTATCCAGCAGTGGATAAATAATTTAATTTCTCAAAAATATTATAATAATGTATTTTATAATACTCGCTTATACATTTTTCATTAATTAATATAAAAATATCTACTATACAGTTGATCTAAATATGTATAATATAAAAAGCCGTTCATAAAAACGTCAATATAATAATAACAATTATAATTAAAATCGAGCACAAAAAAATCACATAAATATTTAATAATATTTCCGTTTAATTTAATTTCGATTTTATCGTGCGCAAGATTGCGTTATTACTTACTACGGTTAGTTTATGAGCGTCACAGAGATTAATTGCGAATTTGTATGCATAAGAGACTCGGTTGATGAAAAAAATTAAATAAAACTGACGAATAATTGGGGCAACATGCCAAAGTGATAATTAAAATCGGCAACTTGTTATATTGAGATCGTAATTAAAACAAATACGCGGACAAGGAATGCGCAATTTGCATATTAACATAACTCAACATACAGATGTGGTAAATACTATTTTGTATAAACAAGTACACACGCTGTAATACCAAATTTTTGTCACGGGTATAACAAGGCAAAAAAAAAGACAACACATACATACACTTCCATGGATTCCATTTAACTTCTAGTAAGTAGAGATAAGGACCTGCATATTTACATATTATTAACCGCTTTTACGGTATATAATATATTTTTATATACATAAAACTGTGTTTGCATAATGTCGGTCTGAGTTGAAAGAATTTTCGGCTAAAAAAACACACATACCATTCAGAAGATTCGTCTTTTCTTATTCTTTCTTAATTTTTTTTTTGTGAATTTAAAAACTGCTTTTGTTCTAGGCCGGCGAAGAGCGGAACAAAGAGGCGCCTCTCCGCGTAAAAGAAGTAGAAGACGGTTTATATTCTTATATCAGAGAGAACAAGCGGTGTGACAGAGATAAAGTATGGTTCTTTTGGATCGTTTGATAATCTTTGTTTAGTGTGCAAACGATTTGGATATGTGGCATTTGAATGCGATAGCGGTTTGGATGGTAGATATGCTCACAGATTGCATGGTATATAAAACGGTTAACTATATTTATGTATGTAGTTCAAGAGCTTTTCTTCCCTTGCATTATATTTTCACTGATTGATTCAATAATATGTATATAAAGGCTAACAATTAATAGAAGAAAACTAGAAAAAGACTAACAATTGTATACTTAAATATTTGCAAGCAGTGGCGTGCCGTGACTTAAAACGGGCAAACTACATACATACATTGTGCCTATACATAGGTATGGACAGAATTTTTTTTTTGAATTATGATAATCTGTCTTGAAGTGATGGGTATAATTTTTCATTTTTGTGCTCAGACATATCCTAAGTAGCCTAATTTTGTGCTCAGACATATCCCATATAAACAGAAATATCCTAAGTAGTCTAACTTTCTAAATAACATCTTGCTTGGCTTCAAAATTTAATCTTCCGAATGATTTGTGAATCAATCGATCGAGAATGCAACATTCCAGGACCTCGTTATTTTTTTTTGCGCACTTCGCTCTTATTTGTTCTGAGGGAATCATTTCGTGAAGCTCCATTGTCATAAGTTGTGTAAATTTGTGTTATTTTAACAAAACAAATTCAAAATATTCTTAGTGAGAATTAAAAAAAATGTTTTGCATACATAGCGATTCTTCAGGACCGCGAAGGGAAGAAAATTAAGACGGCGAGAACGTGCAAGCGAACGACGCGGTGGACCGTACCATAACAAATCACTACCATACTTCAGGTAGGGTTTGGTGATTTCGGTTTTCTGAACTTCGCTAATTTGAGTGAAGATAATCAGAATTGTCTGGACTAGCCTTGTCCCTCTAGTCCAATGACGGCACGCCACTGGTTGCAAGACATACAAAGTTAGTCATTTTTAAGTCAAAGTTTTAAAGTACAAGGTATAAAGCAGACGAAACAGTACAGTACACATTCGGATGCGACTTGCTCAAGACAGGAAGCTGTCGAGACTGTATAAAAGCCAGTGGGTGTTTATTTCACCGACAACGATCAAATCGGAAGAAATTATTCTTATACAAAACGTCATACATGTTGAAGGTTGTATGTACGGGAGGAAAGCATTTACATGGCGCGTTGTGTATTCAAATGAAACTGAATATCTTTAAATAATGTAGTGCAAGCTGTTCCTTCTGCTTGGCTTTTTGAATAAAATGGTAATGCGTATAAATATGGCGGTAGTCGCGGAGACAACTATGGTCGGGCAGCTGAACAAGCTCTCGGTATTTAAATGTGGAATACAAATGAGATAAGGCAAGTAAGCAAGCTCGGCGGGAAGACGGTTCGGGAAAAGACGGCCAAAACAAGATTAAAAGTGTTCAAACATACTTATTGTAAATAAAAAGGTTACTTCAAATGTGTGATAATCTCGATATTGTATGCAAAAGAGACTGCTTTCACCACCATTTTGAAAAGCGTCGCCGCCATTTTGCGACGCGGCAAAACATCAAAAGATTTTTAGCCGACATTATCAAAAGGTGCAAGAAGCGAGCGGCTTTTTTAAATCTTTTCTATGTATGTATGTACATATATAAATCTCCCGTATTATCTGGGCGAGCGCAAATGTTGAATTAAACTGTGTGTGTATTGTAGAAAAGATTACCATTCAAGTGTGGTGTTGATGTTGTTTTCATACGACGCCCGCTATGTTATTATCAGCTCGTTGCGAGTGCAGGGCGTTGCCCGAGTGCGCGTTGATTTAATGAGTGACTCGTCAGGAAAACTTCTATTAAAAATTTGATTTCTTCGGATTGGTAATTTTATAGAATATGCACATTCATAAAGCCGGATCGGGAACGGATAATTATCGGAGAATGATCATGAGAATCGATTTTATTGATAAAAGTGTCAAACTTGCAGGTGACGCCATGTATGATAATACATATTAGCGAAGTATATTTTCAGTTGTAATATATTCCAACTGGCGGTTTAGGTCATTCATATTCGAATTCTATTTAACCAGTAAATTATATCTCTACAAGCGCAAATACACTTTCAACAATGTGCGCCAGTTATGACAGCTCTGATATTTTTACGAGTGCTTTAGAATTCAATAATACGTTAATATCTGTTAGGTTTTACGGATAAAGGAAATGAGTAACGTATTACGATAACTCTAAAGAATGTGTTCAAAACAAAAATGTGACTTTCGAACTCAATTTACTAGTCGAATGACGTTTTCACGAAACCTTAACTCTCCATCTAACAAACTTATTGTTGAACAATATTTTCAAATTGTAATATATTTTGACCAGCTGGATATGAATCAACTTACATGGGTTAGATGGAATATATTCCAACTACTCTACATACATATGTAGAGTAGTTGTTCTACATAAATATTACAACTGAAAATACACTTCAACTCTAACGGTATTTGGTATCAGGTTAGATGGAATATATTCCAACTAGTCAAAATATATTACAACTAGAAGATACACTTCAATTGTAACAAATACCAACATATGTATGTAAATCATAAAGAGAATAACCTATTAGTGAAGTAAAAATATATATGAGACGATGAGAGCCTATAATGCGAATTTTATAAGAATATATACACAGTGTGAAAAAGCTATAGGCGTTTAAACAATTAAAATCTGACAAGATGAGTGGGTGGCGGAAAGTCAAACATATGAGGCCACTGACCACTAAACGTCAAGATCTCCAAAATTTTTGCAGTATCATTTTTCACCATTTTATTAGAGGAATTGATTTAAATGTCTATCGTTGACCAAACCGCGCAAAATGGTAAAGTTTCAAAACGATCGGAAGAACGACATATTGTCAGACCAATGAGCGAAGTGAAATATAGAAAAGCCTTGTAAAAGAAAATAGGATAATCCCGGCCGGAATCGAGTAATTCTTCGATTTACATATATATACACAGTGGCGGCTCGTGCATAGGAACTGCGGCGCTGCAGCACCCCCAGAAAAATTACAGAAAAATCACATTTACAACTTGTATTTAGATATATTTGACATATTCATTAATAATGATTATGTCAAATATCTAATCATTCTTATTTAAATTATATTCACAAGTTGTAAATGTATACAAATGTGATTTTTTTGTAATTTTTCTGGGGGTGCTGTAGCGCCGCAGTTCCTATGCACGAGCTGACACTGCATATACATAAACGCTGGTGGCGAGATCTTGATGGTTATTAAATCCAGACCAACCGTCTGGATTTAATAACCTGTGATTAATTAACCATGGAGTCATATCCAACTGATCTTGGATATGACTCCATGTTCGATCGTTTCCTGTCAGAGTTTGCCAATTATTCTGCTAGAGTAAACCATTTTATCTAGCTAAATTGTTATGACAGATCCAATAAAATCGGCATCTTCTATCAGAATCAGGAAACGATCGAACATGGAGTCATATCCAAGATCAGGTCAGCAGCGCTAAACCAGGGATAGAACCCGTGACCACACAATTACAAGCATTATACGCTAGCCACTTATCTATGCGTTGGTTTAAGTGCTATAATATTCTTGAAATTGTTGAAATTTACCTGTCAATTCATCAGCATCGACGTCCCTCAAGACTAGAACTGCAACAGTTTGCAGCGCAGGTAGACCCCAAGTGGCTAGCTGCAAAGAGGGACCTCTTCGTCCACCGGTGGCTCCTGTGGCCCTCCGTACGACGCGAGCTCTCCAAGAACCGACCAAAACCACCCACCTAGAGAGAAAAACAAACAAAAATCAGTTAAAAAGCATTGAAATTTCTAAAGTGCTGTTTGGAAGGGGTCTGAAGCGACCATAGGTACTGAACATTATTTATTTACAAGTGTTGTGGACGCGTAAACACACCGAGCGGCATATCCGGTGTCTTTCTCACGACGAGGCCCATTATGGCCGGTAAACAACGACGCGCGCGCACCCGATATTGACTTCCAAAAATAAAAACAACCATCGGTGGATAAACATCAGAAATGCTGCTGCTGTTGTTGGTGATGCTCGCCAAACAAACGCCACCAACGACAGGAAGGCGGCAAATTCTACTGGGCAAGGATCCAGCACCCAGAAGTTTGATTGCTGCAATCAGTGATCTAGCAAGACTGGTTCAAATCGACAAACAAATCTGTATGAAGGATGCTTTACGGCACAGACAAACAGCAGTCGACGTTATGCATAGCTTTTTTTTTTAATAGTTGAAGCGAATGCAAAATAACTGCCCTTGACCATCTACGATTAGTCGTACGATGTTTCTCTATCTTTACGATCGTGTTAGCAGTTCGGTGACTATTTCGTGTGTTTGATGGTTCGGTGACTATTTCGCATGTCACTAAAATCTCGATCATGGAATATCTGGCACCCGAAAATTCTACCCACCGAGATTCACCCACGCGAACTGTCCAACTAACGATTATTCGTGGGCTAGATTATCGTGTGCGAGATTGTCCATTTACCGTGTTTGATAACGGTAAAATTTTTCGCTCATATTTGCATGACCAAGTGCACCCAGATCGATGCGTTCAGCTTTATTTGGTTGTGTCTTCGAGGCTTTTTGATTAACGTAACCATGTAAGTAAGCCATGGTATCAAAATCATGTACATACATAGTTCAGAACATGAGACTAAAATCTTCTCTCAAATTTTAATATAATATTTTGAGGCAGTTGGAAATCCATATATCTACGATCTATCTGTGATGACCAAAGACCGGCGTTAGTGTTCAAATCAAGCTCCATTAGTGTTTATATCAAAAGAGCAAAAAATAATAGTTTTTCTATGAAATCGACAAAAGTTAACCCATCTTTTGTGCGAAAAGCCTCCATCGACGGCCTAAGATTAGTGATGACGTATGGTTGCGAAACTTGGACTCAGTCCAGTGCACTCAAGGTATGGAATCCTGTATGCTTGGCATAACGAGGAAAAGTACGTGGGTGAGAAGCATGACAGAGATGGTTGATACATGGTGAGGTAAATAAATTGAAATTTCAATGGGTGGGTCACGTAGCTACAAAAACGGACGAAAAAAGTGCTCGAATGGTACCCAAGAGATCGTAAAAGGGCGCAAGGAAGTCACAGGGAGATGGGTGGATTAAACAGAAAAATGTATGAGATGAGATGGATGAGAGTTTCCATACAGAGAAGAATGGAAGCCTGTTGGAGAGACCTTTATCCAGTAGTGGTGAATGGCTGTAAACGATATGTATGTATCTATCTATGATCACACAATTTTGCAACATGGCTTGGAAGGACTTGTGCTCGATTGACGATGCGAAACATTTTAAACCAATACGTAACATTGGCTCAAGTATCAAAGCTGTTCTTGGTTTTCATATCGACTATTGACGATATGTTGTTTTTGCTTATTTAGGTATATGTATGTACTCTCCGCATTGAAAATATTGAAAATACACGTGAAATTGGGAAAGCAACCCAGCCACGATCCCGGCGCCGGATGGGTCTCATTGTAAAACACATTCGACCGGTTGTAATCCGATCCCAGTCTGTCAACTTTATTTTGGTGCAAGTCAAACAAACCTCACGACACGTCAAATCAAATAATGTAGAAACCGGGTAGTCGACGCGTTAACAATCTGTAAACACACATGAGCGCAGGACAAACGTATGTCTATGAAGTTTACACAAGCTTCGGTGGTACATACGACGTCTTGGTACCGATACTGATTCGTTTCTTTTTTACCACCGTCGGTGTACGCATACAGATCGATTATGGCCGGCTGTCTGTCTAGACAAAATCGGTTCAGGTTCGATAAGGGTTAACGACAGGGCAGTAGTAGCAGACCAGCCCAAATGTCAATACCGAGAGTGTTATAAATTGTTGCATACTCTGTCGAGGAATGCGTGCGTCACTTGTGACAACAATGAATGCTTGTTGAAGGAAATTTAATGCATGCAGACTTTCGAAACCAGTATGAAGTCAATTTGAATCGTCCGAGAAGCGTATGTTGGCTTATTGATTGCACAAAAAGTTTGAAATTATGGATACAATCTTTTTTTTTTAGATTATTCAGAATTGAAATGTATGCAAAGATGACTATCTGTGTACTGTGACCATATGTGTACTGCCTGTGACTATCTGCACTGTATGTACTACCAATACATTAGAGTATAGTACAAGCATATTGAAGTATGTTTTCTATATAAAGGTACATATGTATGTAGATCATAAAATAGTAGAAATAGTCAATAATTATTCATATTTAGGACAAATAATAGACATATCTGGTAATAAAGAAGAATAAATAAAGAGACGTATGAAATTCGGATGGAGTGCATTTGGACGAATGAATGAATGAAATTTTTAAATCAAAAATGCCACTTTGGTGAAGAAAAAGATCTCCGATCAATGTTTTCTGCCAATGATGACGTATGGATGTGAGACTTGCACTTTAAACGCCAAGATGCTACAAAAAGTCCAATGCAATCAAAGAAGTATGGGAGGCTGTATGCTAGGCATAACGAGGAAATACAGTGGATATATGTAGTTTATATAGTAGTGGATATAGTTTATATTGAAATGGAAATGGGCGGGTCACGTGGCTAGAAAAATGGACGTAAGGTGGACAAAAGAAGTTCTAGAACGGTACCCGAGGGAATGCAAAAGGGTAAAAGGAAGATGGGTAGACGAGATTAGGAAAATGTGTGGGGTGAGATGGATGAGCATTGCGCAAAACAGAGATGAGTGGAAGCGTGTTGGAGATGCTTTCATCCAGCAGTGGATGGTGAATGACTTTAGAAGATGATGATGATGATGATATGAAACTTGTAGCAACATGATGAGGTGTTAGATTGGCAATATCTATAATTTTTTTTGAAAAATTGTTTTTGAATTATTTACATTGTGCTCGTAAAAGAACAATTTAGTCAAAAGGATAACATGGGAGAAATAAAAAATATATACTGCAAGAATGTTGGGACAAAAAAAGTAGTTTTGAGATTTATAGTAGGTAATCTTACTCTAATTCAGTCAATTCTCATTCTCATTCTGTCAAACAATTAATTACTTCTATTTTTAATAACTCTGAACTGTCATTTGATGGTAAACAATGACAGTATTTTATAGATCAATGGAATGTTTCAAAGCCCTTTTTACTTTATTAAGTGCTCGGTATATGTAAGTGGCAGAAATGAAACAATTGGAAGATACATATTTTCCTATAGATATATGTATGTACATATATTGAAATAACGATTAGTTTCAATTTTATATAGAAGATTACATACATATGTATATGTATGTAGGTACCAAAATATGGAAAAAGTCAAGGCAACACAAAGTAATTAAAATAAAAAAATATGGGTCAATTTCACATACATATGTCCAGTTCAGCAAAAGCAACCGATTTTGGGCCTAATTAAATGCGATATACGTAATTAAAATTTCAAACAAAAAAGTTGACCATCGATGTTAAAACTGAAGGAAGTCACGAGCGCCACTCAACGTTTTATCGAATACATAATTGGCTTCATTAGCGCTCGCATTCCCACTAATTAAAAAGGTGCCATACAACTGACCGAAGAACAAAACGACACATTAAAATTTCGTAGCCAATCTTAATACACACATGAGGCATTTTGAGTGAGATAAGGTCGATTTGTAGCATTTCAACCCAATCAAAATCGGGTCAGACGAACACTCATGCTGGAAAAGGAAAGTACATCTGATGAACCTTCTTCTGGGGTCACCGGAGATCACTAAACGAGGTATCGATTGTGCGCAAGATGGCCGCCGACATTCGTGGGCTGTGGAATGCGATGTAGTACCTCACTTCTAACGAGGTACAACCACGTGTGTGTGTGTATATTGTGGGTAGGTATGTATACAAGTGGACCATAAACAAACAAACAAACAACGAGAGTGAGAGAGAGCTGAGGGCAACACCTCAACAAGGCCTTGGGTCAACGATACCATAACTGGCGAGTATCCCATCAGTGAAAAAATGTTAACCATTGATCAATGCTGAAAGTTCTGGGTATGAGAGAAGGCTAGTTTTCCTATATTAGCTGGAAATAATTTCATCTGGAATTAGCTGATTATCACAATCAAATGTATCCACTGCTGGACAAAGCGTCTTCCAATGTGTGTCTGGAAGAAATTATTTCTTCCCAAAATTCAATGAGCCGGAAAATAGGTGTCCCAGAAATTTCATCGCGGGACAACTTCATAACGGTAGCATTTCAACACGGCGACATTTCATCGCATGACCACTTCATCGCGAGGACAATTCGCTGACAGATTTCATGCAAATATTTTTTAACAGTAAAAAATTCTAAGAAAATATTCTAATTTATCCTATTTTATTGATAAAAGAAAG
Organism: Arctopsyche grandis; assembly: GCF_051622035.1. NCBI lineage: Eukaryota > Metazoa > Arthropoda > Insecta > Trichoptera > Hydropsychidae > Arctopsyche > Arctopsyche grandis. The sequence continues at coordinate 14,689,394 of NC_135367.1, forward strand.
TTCGAAAGTTTTCAATTACTTTTGTTAAAAAAGAGTAAATATGATTCGGAACATTGCTTCAATTATGTGAATAACAGTCAGAGATCTCGATGAAATTATCGTGCAATGAAAACCCACCGCGATGAAACGCCTGCGATGAAATGTCCTAGAATTCGGAAAACAGCATACCTATAGATTAAAAAAATGAAAACAAATTCATTCCACTAACCTTTCTTTCTACATTATATCCTAATCAGGAAAAAAAGTAACCAAAAGACAAATAATCTACTTTTTTTAAAGCTATGTATATGTATATGTATTTTCTTCTTTAGTACAAAACTAGAGTGAAGACATTTGTCAGAAGATATGACAAGGACGGAAAGGTTCAGGTAATAAATCTAGGTAATATGTATGTTGAAAAATTTATTTATATTTATTTTTAAAAATATATTTTTTATCAAATTTCATTAACTTCGCTCGTTTCAATTATTATGGCAATTCTGTGGGGATGTGCTTTAATAAAATGACGACACCAAAAAATGTATGCAGCGGTGAAGCAATAAATTACAAAATCGAGTATGCCTTTTTCCATGTAATGCTCTAATAATAATAATAATAAAATCGAAATATTAATTTATCCATTATGTTCTTTTTATAGAGTCGTTTATGTACGTAATATTATACCACAATAATTCATTGAATGGTCAATGCAGCGTGAATATAAAATTTAGATTGATCGTTTTGAAGTATTATAGATAGCTGACTGTGCATATTTAAATGATTTTTTCCTATAGCAATGAACTCTGAAGTTGTAATCTAAAGGAACGAGTATTTGGGTTACTAACAAATAACTTGTCTGGCATGAATTATACCAGATATAAAAGGAAAAGATTCAAGTCGTAGAAATAAATAGTAAAAAAAACTGATGAATTTCATTAATTCAGATGAAATATTATGTTATTACATTAATTACTAATTAAAATTATCCACACTGTACAAACAATAGATTGGGGACCATAAAGTAAATACGCTTAATAAAATTAGCCACACCGATTTGTCGAAAATACATTAAACACACAAATGTGAGAAAGCAACGTGATTAAAACTGTTGTATCGAACTAATAGCGATACATAGTATTGGCGTGTGAGAAAATATTCGAAAACCGGTTAACGACCAACCGAATTTACGGTATTAAAATATTCACTATTTTAATCGTTACTGCCCATATTTATTTTTATTAGATTGTAGTATTTTCTTCGCAGATTCGACGAACTAGCATCGCGATTAACTAGATATAATAAAATTTAATACTATACTATTATACACACAGTATACCTACCTATGGTGCATCAAAATACACACAGTTAAAATTAACCCGTTAAACATGGCCGCTAAAATTTTTATGAGGTTATTTTCGTGAATATATGTACATATTACATACGTATACGTAGCATGCGATTTTTCACATACGTTCCTGATATTTAAATTAACTGGATAGTGAAACGTGTGAAAAAAATATGTCATTATACTGGTAACACTTTCTTTATTTGCTGCTTTGCGATTGTCGTTTGTCGGAATTTTGTGGAAAAACATCATAATTACACCATACGGTTTACTTTTGAAAAATACAATAGACCATTCCATTAGTGTTCAAAGCAAGAGAGCAAATAAGCATGTTTTTTCTTAGAATTTAACAATAGTGAACCATTTTTTGTGCGAAAAGCAACTGCGCTGAGCCTAACTCTGGTCATCACTAAAGCCCGGACCCAGAGGGTGCCGCGTATTGTTCAATTGTTGTAAATGCATTGTTAAGGTTCGCCGAACGTTTTTTTTTACTCTAGCTTTGTAAATAGAGCTAAACCGCCCCGATTCCTGGAAAAAGCACGGTGTCTATCCACAGTCTAGTCATCACTAAAGGTCAGGTTTCCGCCATAAAATAACAATAGACCTCTCGATTGTGCAAGAAAGTTAGAGTGCAAAAAAAAATTCTTAATAAAATTGGACAATGCACAGCGAACAATTAACAATGAACGGCACGCTTCCGGTCCGACCTCTAGTCATAGCTAGACTTAGGTAAAGGCTCGGTGCAATTTCAGATAACAATATACCGTCCCATTATTGTTCAAAGCAAGAGCATTATTGCACTGATTTAGTCATCACCAGAGATTGGGGGATAAGTTGCTTTTGCCCACAAAAAATGGTTCATTATTTTCAATTACTATTGCATATATGCAATAGTGAACCATGAATTCTATAGAATTTCAGTATGTTTGTATTTTATGTCTGTATAAACTTTGGGTGACGGAATTTATTCGGTTTGATTTTATTTTGACAGATATCGTACTTTATATATGCAATAAGATTATTCAATGCATTCCCAAAGCGATAAATAAGCTGCGGATGCATACGAAAAGCTATAAGATCGATTTCGATTTCGTTCAGAGCATCGTTGAATTAATCATCGCGTGTTTGTTAATTAATTTCTCGGGGCTCGTTAAATTACCATTTTTATTGCAAACTTTACACGGAGACTTGCAAATCAGCATTGCTCGTACATATAATACATACCTACATACGATACTCGCGTAGTAAACGTACGCCCATTCATACACACGAAAAAACAGGAAACGCAATTATCGTAATGAAAATTATCTCGGACACTTTCCGGTCGACGCGATTATATTAAATTAAATTTATAATGTAATAAAATAAAATACGAATCACCAGCGGGTAGGTAGGTGTGTCCACCGTCAACACTCAAGTATTATAAATATGGAGATATAAATAATAATTAAATTAAAAACAATGTGAATTGAGGTTTATCGCACCCACACTGACTGGGCAATTTGTAGTTACATACATACACAGTCTGTTATCCGATGGGCTCGTAATTATTTATTTTACTTTTTTTATCATTTGGTGGAGGGGGGGGGGGGGGTTATATGTGTGGACGTATGTGTGTGCATTTTTATTTACATTATCTTTGATCGCATTCTCGAGGCACCGAAATTAAAATAATAATTTGAATACAAATTTTTAATGTCGGCGAAGCGGCTCGTATGTTAAACGAGAAACGAGACGAAGTCGGAACGCAGCCTCCAGCGCAGGATCTACGTTCAGGGTTTGTCAATTTTTTAACGAAATTAAATCAATAGCATAAATGGTTTGGTAAGTTGAAAAGTTGGTGCTGCAGATGGATGTCGAGAGTCTTTTGAATCGACAAGCATTTAAATTGGTTACATAACACAAAGAAGAGACGAGAGTCTGGAGGTCGGTGATGTGGAGGGAAGACGAGGAAGAGGTAAATTTCCGACAAGCTGGATTGACCAAATACAGCTCCCCGTGTCCAAATCAAGGGACAAATTGAAGCAGCTTATCATCAGAGGTGGACGTTAGCTCGCACAAAAAATGTCAATGTCTTAGAAAAACCATGTTTTTTTTCTCTCTTGCTTTGAACACTGATGGAGCGGTCTATTGTTGGTTGAAAAGCATCGATCCAAGGCCTAAAATTTGCTTATCAGACAGAAAACGTCATCATAATCACGATCTTCAAAAATGAGACACTACAATTACAAAAGTTGAAAAGTCTGAATATGAATTAATGTATTTATAGAAAGAACTTTCGATACAAACAAGGGACGACTGAGCTCGATGGTTCAGTTAATGTTAACCACAGAAAGGTTGACCCTAATTGAAAAGAATTTATTCAAAGTATTTCTGCAGCGCTGCTGGCCAGACTTGGATATTTGTGACTCCGAGTCAATCGTTTCCTAGCAAAGTTTGCCAATTGATCTGATTTCATTGTCGAAACGGTTCCTCGTCAAATTGGCAAAACCATCCTATATAGATTTGTCACCACTATTCGTCATTTGAATATTATTTCAAATTTATAAATGTATGAGTTTAATACTACATGTGTGGTTCCGGTGTAAAACCTATAATGGCATCATTGTAAAATATAAATTAAATAAAAATAAAATAACCATGTTAAGCAAATACGAGGAATAAATATCAAGTGAAAATTGGCAAAAAAAACTTTTTGTCATATTATGTACATTAATATTTGCCAGGGCCGCGGTCCAGAGCTTTATCCATCCTGAGAGCGATAGTCTCAGAGATGAGGCTCGCCATTACGTACGGAGCTCAGAGCCAGTTTCACTGCTCGTTACGGAGACTCCTTACCGAGGAGATAATTGCAGATGGAAGAAGATAAATAAATAATTTAGAATGATTATAGGGCGCGCGGGCCGTACGAAAAGCCGAACCGCATACCTAAAAGCAGTGCCGACACTACTTCTCAAATAATAAAAAAAAATTGATCGAAAAACTCTAAAATGCATATATGTATGTATATTGCTAACAAGACATACTATGTACTATTAAAAACTAAGCAATTGCGATGACCGACCTGCCAAGTATGGAGTCAACTCATTGAACGAATACCCCCAAGGCTACAAATGCATACTTTATGTGTGTATGAATAGAAAAAAATCCAGATATTTCTCATACGGCTGATCTAAAATTCGAATGATTTATCTCCATGCTTTCGGGCTCGTTTGGATCTTATCTTAGAAGAAGAAGTTGGATGATTAACGTCTTTTGACATTTTCACATTAATTAACCATTCTAAAAGTTTCTCTTTATAGTTCCGAGTACAATGCGGAAACCGCGAATGGTGTTTGACGCCTGTAGCCAAATAGGGTTTATGTTCTCAATATTTCTCAATTTAGCCATAACATTATGCTGCGTTTACAATAAACCGATGGCTGATAGACGGCTTTGTTGTTGTGCTGTTGACATCAATAAGAAACAAATGGAAGTATGTACATACTAAATCATTCGGTCTTTTTTCGTTTGACGTCAATTCAACATTAGATATTCTCTTCGGTCTTCACACACTACCGATTTTTGGAACGTTTTAACAAGAAATTCAATTAAGGTTGACTGGGGCATGTTTTTACGGATGAGCGAAAAAAGGTTTCTGGAGATAATTTTATTGTACAAATAAGTGAAAGGTCTTGAAAGGTAGGTGTTTTAAAAACAATGTTGCGGTGGTACATTGACATTATATACAGATACGTAATTTCCATTAATGGGTTTTATCAATATGGATGCAAAACTTGAATATTTAACCTCAAGATATTCATATTACACTCAAATGCACTCAAAAGAAATATGGAACGATGTATGTATGTATGCCCTGCATGACGAGGAGAAATAGGCCGAAAATACACTGAGAGACATGCGACACGTGTTTTTTTTAGATTGTTATGCACGTGTAAAAAATGGCCAGCACGCATAATCTTTCCTGCAGCACCCTATCCCGAAAATCACCCCCTGGAGTGTTTTCGGTGATATTTTAACCTTGTCCACACCGGGGACCGAATTCAAACAAAAATAGCATGCACATGTAAAGTATTGGGAGGGCTGCAGCCCAGCAACCCATATAGACGAGCCACCACAGCTTCTCACCCACATATTCCGTTTCCTATAGGCGAAAGCAAACTGAAGGGAACGGCACGGTACGTCTTCGTGGCTTCCAGCCGAGGATGAGCTTTCCCAGTTCATTGTTAATTTGTACGATCTTATTATTTCGACAAGTTTCTTCTACATGGGAATCACGATTATTCAATAGGAAAATGGGTACATGAAATTAGAAGAACTAACAGAGTGAAGCTAGTAATACAATGGAAGCGTGTTGGAGACGCCTTCACCCAGCTGTGGATGGTGAATGGCTGTAAATGATGATGATGATTTCTCGTACGACTTACATTTATGTATGTATGTTTCATGGAAACAAGGATAGGTCCATTGTATGTATGTATATCTAGCGAGATTGAGTCACTGTGTGTATGATTGGATAACGTAATCGATCAACGAGAAAAGTATCAGTTTCAATCAAAGATACTAAAAAAAGTAATGATTTAAATCGAACATAGCCATAGAAGGAGTGAGAGTGAATTTGCGTGCGCCACAGTTTGACAACCACCGCCTTTTACAGGCACACAGTTTTATCTCGCGATCGGAATCGATCAAATCATAAGTGGCCGAATTGGTTTCGAAGGTATAAATAAGTACACCAATAACGACTTGAACCTGAGAGGTTCAGCTGTACCCGTCGGGTTACAAAACGACCGGTCCGACAAAATCGGGATGATGATGACGACGACAGCGAGCGTCAACCTTTTTCACACATGCCAAACCGACATCGATAAAATATGTACCAAATAAATTAAACACAGAACAAAACAAGCTCGCTTGAAGTTTATCACCGAATAAATCCGACAACACGCGACTTTCGAACCGTTCCAATTTATGGTGCAACATTTAAAATGTCACCTGTCCACTTCCATATAAGCGGCGATCTGTTATCATAACTCGTTATAAATAAAGTTTGGCGGTAATCTCATTTGCAAATCGAATCGCGTAAACAAATACGATTTTTTTTTTGCTTCTTCAAAGCGCCCAATCGATTTTGTAATTTATTATTATTTTTTGTTTGGCGTGGTCGTTGATTGCCGGTGTCGAACGAGATCAACAACAACACCCTGTGTGGCATCTCGGTAAATGGATGATGATGGTACGAAAGGAGACGAGAGGGCATCTAGCCTCTGGCGGATTCATGTTTGCTCAACGGAGCGGGGTCTTCTCGCAGTGTATAATTATAATGTCGGTGGGGTTGAATTTTGTACGAAAATCGTGCGCAAGAATTCCACATAAAGCCATAAAATTGAAAATGAGCGTATTATTGATAGATATTTTTTCATTAATTTTGGCTCGATGTACGGTTGCAATTGCGTTGACTGTACGAGTCGATGCCAATAACAATAATGATTAGTTCGTACCTGGTATGTGTATCTACCTGGACTGAACACGAACACCTGTAGGAACGCAAACGTACACGTGCACAAAATACATACAAGCATATACCTTTATAAGTATACGGCAATCTCAAAAATGGGTGAATAAATTAAATAGAAATTATATTTTAGTTATGAGTGTAACTTAGATTGTTTAATTATACTGAATAAAAAAAATCACCACTGAATTCGAATATGAAAATGATTTTGTTGGATTGTTCTCGTTGAGACATGAGCGTTTAAATAAATGGGCAATTTGTACAGATTTTTGGTTTTTGCAGTCTTTAATTCAAAATCCAGTATTGCTGTACCAAAAGTGAATATTGGAATCAATAGTCAGATGTTTTTATATTGATTGTTATTTTTTATTGCTTTGAAATACCTATAATTAATTTTCGATTGAATTTTTAGTCAAAAATATACTTTTTCCGTAATATTGAGCTAATTCCCCTAAATTTTCACGTTACTACGTTTATAAGGATTGGTGATTTTATGTAAATTTTTATTTTATCGAAACGTACTAATTCGAGCGTTAAATGATTTTAAATTGAGTAAAAAAAATGTTGTTTAAAGGCCACATGGATGATGCAAAAGCGAGATGAAGAATGGAGAGCGCATCACTCCATCTCACTCGCTCACGCTCACTTACGAACGATGAGCGATAAAACGGAGAGATTTTTATTTGGCGAATTGGCCCTGAATTTCTAATTGACTCTTTTAGAACACATCTGATAAGCAGATTATTTCCATTTGGCGAGCACCCAGCCAAAGCCGAAGACTACTGATGACCAGAGATTGGCGGACAAGTTCCTTTTGCCCACAAAAAATGATTCAATTTTGTCAACCTTTTTTTTGCTCTCTTGCTTTGTAGGACAATAGTGAACCATTTTTATGGGAACCAATATCGCCAATCTCTGCTGACATTGATGACTAGTCTTCGGCGGTGGAGGGTGCTTTTTCCAAGAAAGGGGGGTATTTTGGGGCTATTTTCCAGGGAACAGGGCAAACTACAAAGCTAGAGAGCAAAAAAAAAAAGGTTCACCATAAAAATGAACAATGGTGCGCAGGGTCGCGCCGGCCTATGCTGATGATTCATCTGTGATGAGTAAAAAATATTTTGCTGAAATGAGATTTCAATATTCTTTCTTCATCATTTATGTCATACTGGATCTCCATACATTTATGTATACTGCTGTAAGGCTATGCGATAAAAATAGAGCGATTTTCACAGAACGCAATTAGGCTGTATGTACGTACCATGTACATATGTATATATACACATGTACATATTTATGGAAATTGTGTCATATGGAATTGGGAGTTGTGTGAAAAGTCTAAATCCGAAAAAGCACATCTAGCCAACTTCCATTAAATCCAGGACGGAATTGATATTTTGTACAATATGTACATATGTATATGTATCTATTGTGTTCAAACATGCACTGAACTATTGAACTTATACGACATTGAAAGCAAAATACACAACAATAAATAATCAAATGAATAAAAAAAGGATTGAAATTCATCGAAGTTAAACAATGGTTAAAAGAGAGAGAAATGAACCTGGTCACATTAGATTTGAATATAATGGCGAAACGTCATCAGTATGCCTTGGCGGCGTGACTTTCGGTTCCGCCCCGCACCGTATAAACCTACGGAGCACCAACATAAAACAGAACGACTTCCATTAAAACAGCATGAAATCTCTTGTTATAGAGATGATTGGTTGCCACGTTCCCAGGCGAGAGAGAACGAGATAAACAGAGATGGGAGAGATGCCGACCTCCTCTTTAGCGACCATCCACCTCTGGCCAAGACAAACCAACAGGTTGTTGATGTTCTTCGGTCACCTAAAAATCGAAACACCCCGATAAAACCAATAAAACGTACCTTGTCGTCTACATTTTTTATTTATTTTTCACTCTTCGGCCGACCGGAGATTAATTTTTAATTTATCGAACGGGTTTTTTTTATTATTATTTATTTCGTATGTGCTTTTCTAGTATGCATGCACGATATGTACACGCGTATGTGTTAGTGTAGTTAGAAAGAAACGTTTTCGATGGCGGTTTATTATTATTGTGGTCGTTTTCGTGCCGATCTATCTTATTTCGTGTTAATTTATAACCGGTGCCGCGTTAAGTCGAAATTTATTCGACGACGTGAACATAAATATAATTGAACTCTGTTCATGGGACTTTCGATAAGAGCTTACTATATAAATATAGCAGTATATATTTAAAGACAAGGCTTTTCAATTTGCATCAATCTTTGTGAAGGTTGATAAACGAGAAATCAATTTGTGTCGTACGAATTGAAATACTTTATGATAATAAATCTTAAATCAACTTAGGATTTTTTTAATAAATCAATGTTTAATGTTAGTTGATAGTATGTCAGAAAACATATCAAATAGAATTAAAGAACATCCTAAGGAAAATGGAAAAGTCAAGTTATGTACATACATACATACATAAATGGGAGGAAAATTTTCAAATCGAACTCACTCATTTAAATTTATTATAATAAGATAAAAAAATATCAACCAAAAAGCGAAAAACATTAAATTTCAAAATATGTATCTGTCATTGAAATTTCAGAGGAACTTTAGAGGGTTTTTTGCACGGATAAGGTGCAACGATTTTAACGCACTCAGAAATTTTACAATAAGTGCAACAAAACACAAGGGATTTTTTTCTATCCTCTTAAAAGCTTTTCGCGATCGCGATGAGATCAGAATCCGACTGTAAAAGCTTGCGAAATATAAATATGCATAAGAATAATATACACAGTCGACCCTGACACGTCCTTGGAAGGCACCTCGTTAAGAGACGAGAACTTTTAATAGGTCTTCGGCAACCTGTTATTAAAGTGGAGCTTTCGACATCCGAGAAAAATGCTCAGTCACGAAGAAAGCGAAACGGACGAACTAAAAAAAACACCCTCATGGATTCATAACAATTACGCTCGAGATGATTCCGAGGTAACCTTTGGAGACTTGTTACCGTTCTTCAGGAAAGTGCGTAAAAATGCATACATACTAATATATGTATGTATGTATGTTTTGTGTATTAATTTTTACTTATTTTACAATATGTTGACTGCGTAGTAAAAGGAAGTCGATGCCGAGAGATGGAAATGCTATGTTTTATGGTCCAATTAGGTGTTTCGATTCATTCGCATGATAAAATCTACAAAAAAAAAATCAACGTGCGTGTATAAAACAAGTCGGCAAGCTGCGGGATGTTTTCACTTACGAAAAAATCGTAAAAATTTAAATGTATAATAAATTGCATTTATTGGCGGGTTAGAACGAAAAAATTACAAGGTGCGAAAAGAGCTTATAATATTATTATTATTATACTGAGAAAGAAAATTAACAAAATTTCTTCAAACTCGAAGTTGAAAAAGTCGAAAAGACATCTCTGCATATTTCGAATAAGGTTGCATGGATGTAAATTTAAATATTAATTTACACAATGTACTGTGTGAAATTGATAAAAAGTATACAATAAAATTTACGTAACAGATCATAAATCAACAACAAAAAATAACACGTTTAGCATGTTTTAATTGCTACTGTTGAAACACAGACACATAGATACAATTTGAAGCAGTAAAAAAAAAATATTAAATAAATTATGCAAGACGGCTTCGACCTGAGTGATTTCGGTCAGAGCTAGGGTGGATTTTTTAAGTAAAATAAAACTTAGCTCTCTTAGCTTAAGATTTATTTTACCAGTTGAGGTAAAAATATATAAACTTATGTAATTTATCATACCTACTACATGTAAAAAAAGTTTCAATCTGATCTGTTGAGTGGCTTAGGGCCGGGCCGCACCGTGCGACTTGCGAGCGACTTGGTTGAGGACGACCAGACCAATGCATGCAGGTAGATGGGACCCGTCAACTTGTTTGTCGCACACATTTCCATACATTTTTTCATGTCGCGCAACTAGTCGGCCAAGTTGCACGATGCGGCCCGGCCCTTAGGAGATAATTGAATCCACAAACTTAAAACAACGACACGTATAAGGGGAGGTACCACTTCCGGGCAACTTAAAAAAAAAAAAATTATGTCATATTTTGATTACCATTTCAGTAACTGATAATAAGTTCAAGTTCGAAAGGAGTAACAATATTCAAAAAATCTCTGAAATACACAGACTACCTAACACAATAACACAAACACATTAAGCCATGTATGTAAACGTGATCACTGATCAGTGATCGATTCTGAGTTAAAATCAGTCATCACGAGTTCGAATTTTCGAATGACCACAAAACTTCATCTATTGTTACTAACTTACTACGTACATATGTTGGTAGATTGAGTAAGTAGATTACATAGATTAAGTAAAAAATGCAATTAACCTAAGCACTGTTCCACCTTGTAAAAAAAAAAAGTGTTGAAATGTGAGTCGATGACGTACACATCGTACATATGTATGTACATACATACTGCATCAAAAAGTGTGATTAAATGCAAATTTTCTTAATTAAATTTGTTCAAAATTGGAAACTGGAAAAGAATTTTCATCGAAGAGAATCAATCAATATACGCTTCGTCGAAATTGCAAATTTTATTTCTGCACGAAAAAAAACCCGTCCGCGAAAATATTCGTACATTGTCGACATAATTATAATAAAAATATATTATTATTCGACGAATTAATTAAGTTGCGAAAAAACATGAATAATAAAATTATACACTTCGGTACGAATTTTTCAAGTTTTTCCAAGTTACTTATACGCACATATAATGAGTGCGAAGGTGAGTAAACGCCCGTATAATATAATAAATAAACGTTTCCCTGGCGTTAAGCTCGATAATTTATTATTTATTTTTTGGAGAATAATTACAGGTGTTGTACCGAATGCTCACTTCTACCTGCTGAATTCTACGAATACAATGAATTGTTAAAACAAAAACAAAATTATACCGTGCCGCGAAACCATAATTGATACGTGTGATATTTTTTATTTATTTATTTAAATAATAAAAAAAAACGAATAATCCAAGTTTCACAACGCAAAAACGGTCGGCTAAACAAATATCATTATAATAATCGAGTACATATTAATATTATTGTTTTAATAATAATATATTCAAGGTGTGGCACGTGCCAACACGAGACGCGATGAGATCACTGTGAATATATTTTCTATAATGGCGAAATGCAGTTTTTTCCTCTCTCTAAATTATTAAAATCGTTCGTTAATCATACAATATGCAAATATGCGTTTGAATTTCATTTGTGGAAACATTTTTTATCGTTTATACACGTCTTATTATACACCAGCATTAAAATGTTTGTTTTTAATACATTTTTTTGGTCGATGTCAGTGTCTAATTTGCATTTAGATATAAGGCAGTGTTTGGTCATTATAATATGCCAACTTATATAAAATCAAACAAACCATGTACATAAATATACGTTGCAATTATTTATAATAGTTGCACTTCAACGCTTCATAAAATTCACACGAGTAAACGTGTAAAATAAACATATGTACATATATAATATGTACATATGTAGTATGTGATATGTATGTGTATAAGAATACTATACACATGTATGTACATTTAATAAAATACTATATACACACATTTACCAGTAACATTGTGTTTAGCGTATAATGTTAACAACTGATGGGTCACCGATTCGATCCCTGATTCAATGTTGTTCGCCAAACCTTGGATACATGCGACTCCAGGTCCATCGTTTCCTATCAGAGTTAGCCAATTTATCTGATTTCATTGAAACGGTTCCTGCCAAATTGGCCACCATTATTTGAATTTAATTTCAATTTTTTTAGTAATTTTATAAATTTATATATATGTACATACATACATACATACATAGTAAATATATACAAAGCTGGCCACAAGTGTCGTCTCAGGGGCAAATACAAAAGGTTAATTTATACTAGAACAGCATAGATCAGCAACTGCATGTAAACAACAATACGAAAAATATACTTTAGTACATTCTATATGGACATATTCATATGTTCCGTAATAACTACGTGGCGTACCCGTTACAGCAGTAACCAACACGATCCATTCCTATTATACAACTGCAGCATGTCACTGAAACGTATCAAGCAGAACCGATTTTCTTTGGCCAATGTGGAAATTCACGCATGAGGTGACGTCACACTAGCGAATGCACCCGTACTAATGAAAGTGCTGTCGTGCGCATATGAAATTTTTTGTAAACGTCATATTGTAAAAATATTAATTCGACTATAAGACGTACATAAGTAATATTCGTCACGCTCTGTAATGAATTCATATGTAAGCCGATTTTGTATTTTTTTTAAAATAGTATGAACGTATCGAAAACAGGCGGTGCTGTATTGTATGAATTCTATTCCGTGCAGTGCTTTGCCGAGCTGTTGACGTGTATTGATGGATAATAAAAATACACATGTAGACTTTACAGACGAGGTTATCATAAAATATTGGGTATTACGTAGGTGTAAATCATTAGCGTTATTGATTGAATAAGTTTATTTATATTTATATTTACAACAATGTATCTGAAATGATAAAGGTTGGATTTCAACATGAGCGACCCAGCAACACTACATACATATATACATATGTATGTATGTATCTTACGTCGAAGATACAACATCTATAGAAATAAGCAATTCGAACTCCTTGCAAACGTTTACATGGAAAGTGCATAGCTTTCGCAAAATCGACCACGCTGAGGTATAATGAGATTTTCGTGCAACTAACTCGGCAGCAGCTTTTGCCACGAATGTTAAGTATGCAAATTCGAGTACATGTGCGTACGCCTCGAATGCGAATTCTCGCCCACCGAGGTCCGGTTTTTCGTGCCACCCTGTATGTAAGCAGTATTTTACCCAAGAGCGAAGACAGCAGCATCTCATAAATTGGCTTGTTTGTTGGCAAATGTATGCGGCGATATATTTCGCCGTTGTTTCGAAGAATTTGCGAAAGGTTTTCGCAACTATAGACTGATCAATATATCTTCTTGACTTCTTATGGCATTGCAATTCGTTATATGGACGTAATTCGTTACATAGTCCAAGTGATATACCTGTCAAGTTCACGACGAAAATGGATTGAATAACGGAAAATTGTTCGTTAACAGTAAAATGCATTTTACTGTCAATGAACAATTGAGATGATGTTTATAGAAGGCACACGTTATAAATTATATAATAGACCAAACATTATAAGTTATGAATCATAACTTATAACTTTTGATGTTTGTTCTATAATAGGGGTTACAAACCTATTTTTGGTCCATTTCCCCCTTTTCACCACTGTTCAAAATATAAGTACAATAGGTTTTTACTATAGGTACTTACTATGATTACGAATAAAATGAAATTAAAATTGTAAAATAGAAAATGATCAGTAGATCAGTAGCTATTAAAATAGATATAAGATGTACTGTGAACATAATTTCGTAATAATAAAAATCATTTAAAAATTAAATCAAAAAAATATAATTACCCCCTTCTTTTTCCTACAATCCATTTTCCAACAAAATTTCCAGCATTTTGAAAGCATAGAGTTTCCCAAATTGTATGTATTTTTTTTTCTGTTTTGCTATCTCTAGTGCTCCAACATAAGAATTTTCAATAAGTTTACCAAAACTAACTGCATGATTGCACGTTCGCGCCAAAAAGGCCTCGACGTATGAACAAACTGTGTACAACAGCCAATAAGATCTCGCGACTTGAAAATCCCCTTTTGAATCCAGCTTTATTTTTTTAGGGCATTCCCATGACGTTCAAAAAAGATTTTTTACCTTGTCATTGTGTTGTGGAAACATTTGATAAAACTTCGATACAAATAACATATTGAGGCCTTTCTTCTTCGTCGATAATGTGTTGTGACTTTTGGCCCAAGCATATCAATATTTGCACCGCGCAATTCACTAATATTAGTGAAGTGAAAATATGTATGAAAAAGTGTGAAAGCTTTCAAAAAAAAAGTATAAAAATCCTGCAAGCAATTCAGCAATTCGTCCCCCGGATCTTTAAAATTCCCCTCCCCTGGAGAGAATTCCCCTTCCAGAATTCCTGGGAAATCCCCCCATTGGTTGGGAGCCCCTGATCTATAACTTACGTACGTTTCATACAATATTTAATACTTGTAGACAAGTTGTTATATCGCTTTCACAACTCGAAAGATTAAATAAACACGCTCGCGCTCTTGTCATCGTTTTAATTGAATGGCGACGACAAATTTAACTTTCACTATTCAATAATACATACATACGTAGCCATTGACGCAATCTAAGCCCATTTACCGCAAAAGTAATTGGCAGATTGATTGCTTTCGCAACAGATATACATATTATAGTCTTTAGTGTACCGAAATAGTCGTCTCGTTACGGATCGGGCTCGTGCTGGACGTGAATTTCGCCATTTAATACATTATATATGGCGATGATTGCCGAGACAAATTGAACGTATCGATCAAACTGTAAATGCAGTAGATAGGTATGCATTGAATGTTTTATTTGGCATTCCGGAAATGTGGCGTACGCGCCAATCAACTTCAATTATGTTCAAGTATAATATACATACGTTTATTTACATAGATAAATGCTTATAATTAAATACACAGCATGTACAAATTTATGAGTTGTGTCATAAAAATATGCACAAATATTTGCAGAATACGATTCATTTGCAAGTAGCTACATGTGGATGTGCATATGTGTATTATGTATTCAAATTGAATTAAATATGGACACGCTGTAGTCCTTAAATTTATTTCTAAGATGTGCATGCATTATACAATTCCAAATATGATACAGTGCAGAATTTTGCACGGTTGTTGAGTCGCTAGTACAACGTTTGAATAAATTTGTGGGCGTGTGAAACCTGCCTTTGGATTATAACTGAAATCTACCCCTGACCAAAAGAGATAATGAGTTTATGTAGAAATAGTTTATAGTGTTTAGACAGTAGTGGTCGTCGCTACAGTATCAATTGATATCGCAATGTGACAGCAAAAATAAAGTATAATCAAACTGTGGTGTAGGAGGCAAATGCTGCGCATTCCATGGACTACAAGGTACACAAACATCTACGTTCTCAAAGAGCTGGGAGTTTCATAGAGACATGCAGGAAAAAAATATTTCTTAATTTGGCTTTATTGCCAGGAATAATGTGACGAGTCTAGAAAAGTTAGTAGGTAGTCACCAGAACACTAGAGAGAAGGCGAGCTATAGGACGGTCTCCCATAAGATGGTCAGACCAAATTAAAGAACTGTCGGGATCATCCCTAAACGCTAACTTTAACTTGGCACAGAACTGAAAGGAGTTGAGGCGGAACGTCCACTGGATTCCAGATGATATCAATGACCTATTGAGTATTGATCTTTGCACAGCATTGAGCAAACGAGGAAGAAGAAGAATCAAACGGTACTGGATGACGTCATGGCAGACCGGGTCCCCTTGTATCCTGCTCGCGCACACATATGTAAATAAGACTGTGCGACAAAAAATGGGATATTTTCACACAAGCCAATGCTATTGAAATAGCGAAAAAATGACGGGAAGAATCTTTTCAAACTGGTATAAAAAGAGTGCTGGATAAGGAAAATGGCGTGTACGTTTGAAAATTTGATTTGAAGTATCCATTGGTTTTTTGGGTTGTAATTGTTGTATTTCGTCTTGTTATTGGATCTACACATGTATGTATGTACCAGTGATATCTCCCTGTTTTTGTAGCACAGGCTTAACTGCATGTGCGCGAGCAGGATACAAGGGGACTAGGTGACGTCACACCGAGTCTCCTTATATCCTGCTCGCGCACACGTAAGTAAGGCTGTGCGATAAAAAAAGGAGATTTCTACGGCATAGCATCACATAACATAAAAATATTAATGATTATGAAGCCATTCATAGGATATCCTTTTAACAAGAATAGTCACTTATGTTTGTAGTGTATATATTGTAAATGCATAAACTTTGCAAGGACGCAGAAGTATTTTATCCATAAGCCACTAAATCCTCACAGCGACCCCATTTCTAATAACGAGACCCAATCACCCATCCGGCAGTTTCTTGGCGAGGACGGCGGTAATTCGTCCATTAATCATAACCAAACATCCATCAGTCTTTATCTAAACGTTTCCATCGGGAGGCGGCGGTGTGGGTGCTCTCTACAAAGCTCTCCATATGCAAGGCAAAAACGACCAAAAGTATTACAACTACACACACACACACGTACACATACATATTATACAAGAACTCGAACGTAAACTGTCCATCGGACTCACAACGAGCCACATAATAATAATAACAAGACAGAAAACCCATTTAACATATTCAAATTCCAGCGTAGATCAAATGGGCAGATGCCGACGAGTATGGCGCGTTCGCTGTCGTTGTTGCCAAGGCACATCCGAGTACATATGTACATCGACGCGAACGTACTGCAGTCGATCGATCGACACATGAAAATAAATCATAACGACCTGGAGAAAACGTTTTCAAACAACAATAATTAAGTACAGCGTGTAAAGATAGCATCTGGTAGTTGTTCCCCGAAATTAAAAAGGATTCCTCGCACTAACGACTCTCGCACGCTCGACTTCTGCTAAAAACGTTTTACGAACTAATTTATTTTTATTTTTTAACACAATTACCGTCCGACGAAATTACGCACCAATATACCTTTATGTGTTCTCTTTAAATTAATGGCGTTAATTTCGACTTCCGCCTATTTCGGTTTCACTAACTAGTATTCGAAGTGTTAATTGAGAGGGGTTGGAAAGTGTAGGCTTACGAATACTGAGATATATGTATATTTAACACTATACATAAAAAAACAATATCGAGTTATTTGTGCGACATGCGATTAGTTCAAATACTGGAGCCAGAGGTCGACTTATTGGATGAGATGTCTATGAAAGTCAGTGTCGTTATCGAAATAAAACCAATGACACATAAAATTGGTTAAAAAATGTACTGTAAGATTATTGATTTTTATTGCATAGTAAATTATACAGAATGAGAATATACTAAAGGAAAATTGCGCCTCTACCGCAAATGTAGTCACTTTAATTGAGGTAACTACCGACGAAGATGGAACTAGAATTCAAATCTTAATGAAAAATATAATAGTATGATGCAAATTACAAATGATTTAAAATATAACAACAATAAGAAATATTTCTAAATTGATTGAAATTCACAATTATATTCGACATGGTTTTTATTATAAACATGCTGTAATATTACAAATATTATATTTATAGAATTCGTCAAATTTTATATGGAACAAAACGCATTCGAAATACGATGCGATATTAAAGAACCTTCAAAGAAAAATAATAAGATAAAACATTTAAGCGATCGATAGTAAATATTCACCTTTTCAACATATATTCCAATCAATTTTTTTGACGTTTTAATTTGCAACAGGTTGAACGATCCCCAGCGTCGACGACGCGGGAATGACAGAGACGAATCTTCGGAGGAGCGCTTCGGGCGCGTCGATGGATCAATTTTTCATGAAAAGGCGAGAGGTTGTCGACTCTCAAACACCCGAGAAGACCAGCACGAAACCAACGAGGAAGATGTGAAAGAAGTTATTGAAGGGATAAGAGGAACCGGCATGAGAACGATTTATCACGAGGCAACACGGCAATCATAGATGGCGTTGAGTGCGGCCCCGACTCGACAATCATTATTTATTCGTAGTGAAAATATAATTGGACGAGAGCCGAGGATGGAGACCAGGTCCGGAGACCTGTTTCCCAAAAGACTGGCTTCTTCGACAAAATTTTAATTGGCAGCCAATTAAAACGAGGCGGCTCCTCGTGTAGGTACAATGATTTTATGGGATACAAAAGTTTTGGATTTAGATTGCGGCTTCTGTTGTTATTATTTTTTTTTTAAGATTTCAACAAATTATATACATCGGGCAGATAGAAGATTGGTATAAATTCACAATTCGAATAAAAGAAAAAAAGTTGGAAAAAATCAGATGGTAGAGCAGATTGCGCTCAATGTTATATTTTATTGAATGCAAAATTCTGATCCTATCAGGTATATCAGTCTAAAACTACTTTTTAATACTGATTTTAAAAGTTTTCGGATGCTTAGAACTCGTCCGTTGAAAGACAACGGACACTAAACTAGGGGTCCCCTGCGAAAAATCAATTCTCGTTAAATGAATTCCCGTTTCTATACTTGTCTCGTCGGCTTGGTAATAGGATCATCAAAGTTATCATTCCAGAAACATAATCATAAACATAAATAATAATACCATTTTAATATTTCTACTACATATGTTACAACATATCTCAACTTTTAATTCAATATTTATTAAATTCAAATTGATTATTTTAAATTTAATTATTATCCTGGAATTTTCAATTTAAAAGGTTTCATTACACACATGTGTTTGCTGTAATAAACATAAAATTATTATTCTTATTCAAAATTGATGGCAAATTATATTATAATAAGTATAGAAACCGACCATCTAAACCGTCTAAAATATTTTTTTGATGTTGATTTTAAAAGTTTTCGAGTGCTAAGAACGCATCAGTTGAAAGACAACGGGCACTAAATTAGTCTTTCCTGCGGATAGGTTTACGCTGCAATGTTTGCAGTCTAGATATGTATATAAATAACTAACAAAAGCGATCTAAATACCACAAGTTCTCTTCAATCCAACAGAAACAGCACTTTCTGTAAATTGTTTACGTTCTTATCCGATACCATAATAAATAAGATATAATTAATGTGAAGTTACGGAACCATTCTTCGTTTCGATATATATGTATCTATATTATAAACGATTTGTTTCGATTAAATCGACAGACATTCAACAGATGCTGAAACATACATAAAAATATTACGAATCATTAATTTGCATTATACATATTACTAATGAGAGACAAATACACCGAATTTTAATCGCAACGATATTGTGTTGCCCGATAAGTTTCGTAATCCTACATGGTTAAAAATGGGATCAAGATTGGACACACGCTGAATAAAACATTGATCCACACCATAATTATCTCACGCCATAATAAATTGTGTATAATGACAGGAAATAACGACATAATCAGCCAGCATAATAATTCACACAAGTTTATGACCGGCGCGATTAAAAAGAAGCGCTAAAATTGGACACGATCCAATTTTCAAATATCATCATTTCATACGGAATTTATTGTTCAGTCATGCTATTTTAACCACGTAGATAATATAATAATTGAACGGTAGCCGAAGCCGCGATTGATAAAGAAGAATAAATGGATTCATTCACAAAAATATTATTATTGATCGAAAATACAAGAAGCCTACACCCGTCGAGATAAGACGTTGCTTATCAGCGAGAAAACAAACTTCCGATAAAATTGAGTCGTGTGAAGTTGTCAATGTATCCGATGGCAATCGGATCATCTACGGTCGAAGAAATAGTAGACGAGTGGACTTTAAATAAATTAACAAAAATAGAAGGTGGTAAAAAAATTTCAATGACTTCATCTGTGTTTGAATTGTAAAACGTTTATTGGACCGCAAGCTCGACGAAATTAGCGCCAATAAAATGATTATTCGAAAATTCAACAACGAGTTCACAGAATCCCGGGTGTTGAACGTGTGATTATTTTCAATCTAGTTTTTGATAGAGGAAGTGGGTGTTTATTTGGTTTGACTTACGGTACTATGAAAAGCAGAATAATATAAATCTCTCGGATCAAAATTGAGTGCGTAAATATATTAAATAATAATATTTAATTCAAAACAATACGGGATAGTCTACGTAAGAGAAATATGGTCCCGCGTCAAAATATGCTGCAATAAATTATTAACAGCTTAAAATAATGCCAAAATTATACTTTCAGTTTATTATTGTAATACATATGTAGATACACTTATATATAAGAGATAAGAGATATAAAAAATGACGCCTTAAACGAAGACCGTGTGAAACGTAAAGGAGGTTTGTAATACACATAACGGAGAAGTTTTAATACTAATAAAATCAAAGGCGATTGCATAGACTTAATCTAGACAATTTTAATTTAATAGTAGGCCTCGGTGAGGTAGATAATAATTGTACGTGTTTGACCAATTGATTAAATATAATAAAACCAGAGTATACGTATATATATATATATATATATATATATATATATATATATATATATATATATATATATATATATATATATATATATATATATATGTGTATACATATATGTATAATATCGGGCAAAACTTAGTATACTTGCATTTAGCATTACATGAGTGAATTACATCTGAAAACAACCTTGAATTAATATGAAGATAACGAATTACGAATTGTGAGTGTGTTGTACAGTTTAATCAAGACTCGTTAACCGGACGCAGTTACAAGATTTTCATCACCGTAATAACATAATTTAAACCTGTTTGAAAAATAAAAACAACAAGAGAATCATCAGAAACAAACTCTGTTTCTTCACCTGGATTCAGGACTCTCTGGCAGGGGCAGCCTGTGTATCTTTTTTTATATATACCTTTCGGTTTTATTTACATTTTTTCTTCGGACGAAGGTAGACGTTTTTCGGTTTAGTCACGTCATTTAAGGTACAGTTGATCCAATTGAAACCACACGAAAGCAAATAAAAGTATTTGATCACACCTTAGCATTAATTGTGATGATGAAACCGTGACAAAGAAAATGTGCGACGAAATATACATCGAAATTTTTTAAATGTTATCTTAAGCAAACGCTGATTTATTGGGTTATAAACATGTAAAATTAAATGCATACAATAAAGGAGAAATCGATAACATAAAATACGGTTTATTTTTAATTGATAAGAAGCTTTAGTTTGCAACCTGGCATCATCACTTCCCAGCTACTTACTAAGTGGAAAGTTTTTTCTGAAGGCAATATATCTTGATGGGATACTGTATTTTTTTGTTTTTTTTGATGAAACCTGAATAAACCGCGGGTCGATTTTCGGCATAGCTGAAACACATTTCGTGCGTAAAATATTTAATAATATTATTTTGGATAAAAAATAACAATGACTTAAAATTCAATGCGTGATAAATATTAATTCAAATACGGTACTCTATGTATTTAAAAGGTGGGTACTGAAATCTGACGGCCTTTTCCGTTTTATTATTATTTTTATCGTTATGCATACAATAATAAATATACGTATACGAATCTACTGGGTTATGGTCGTACGCATAAATATGAAAATATACATTCAACTAGTTAACGAGATGCAACAGACATGGCGTCGCAGGTGGGCGGCTGTTAGACCCTCGTCAAACCCTCAAGTTCTCTCTACCTACCTAACTATTGACCTACCATTCCCTATTTTTCTTATTTCAGGTTCTAAAATGCCACGGTATGACTTTGTAAAAATACACAATAAAATCAATATATCTCAACCACAATTTATTAGTTTCTGTTGATTATATGTATTCAATATTCTGTATGTATTATCCTCGAAATGTAGACCAAATACTCCACGTTAATAAAATAACAAAATATGATTCACAATAATTCGAAGCTAATAATACAATAGTAAATAATTATTAAACTATACCCAATATAAAAGTTATATTATAGTGGGTTTCGCGACTATCTGTTCGTTGAAGTCTCTCGAGGAAAATGTTATTTTCTTTCTTTATTCAAATTTAATCTAAACAGTTTTGTATTTTATTTAACATGGAAAGATATCAATGATAAAGTATTATCATAATAGACGCGTTTGCTAGTATTAACGAGACACGAACATAATAAAATATTATATTTATTGGATGTAGATATTCATTTTGACACTTCGGTGCTAATAAAAAGCAAACTAAACTCAAACGCATACCACTAAGTGGATATTCAAATATTATAATAACCATTATAAACCAGTGATGCACAACTGGCGACCGGTGTCAAACATAATCATGATTCAAGAAGTGTTATTTTTATTTAAAAACTTCGACATGATAAATATTAGAGCAAAAAATCAATTCTATATTCGGATTAAAATGAAGTGCAGGCTTTTTATCCTTCCGTCATTCGTTAATGGATCTAATTTTCTTTTATTTTGCGAATTTATTCGTTTATTCAATCAACCTTGACTCCTTGTAAATCATTTATCATACCATTTGATATCTCCTTTCGGTCATATTTTAGGTCAGCATTAATGACAGAAACTGAGCCAGCAGTAGTCAATAATTAAATATAAATAAAATTAGGAGAGTATGTGAAGATGGATGAATTAACATGAACTTAATTGAAATAGTTGCTACCGTTGCATACTTTTACCAAATTGAATTCTTTTTACAGTTTACATAAATGATAAACGGGTGTTGTATAGATTTTCACCCGAGAGCAGGCGTAATAAAATTCAATCGAAAAACTTTTATAAAAAGTAAAACGCAAAGTCATGTAACCGTTACTATCTTTAACACATCAACACATACCTACTAATGCGAAATCTCGATGCACTCCCGTCACATTATTATGCTATTAAATAATACCGCACGCTAACTAGATAACGAGTTCATATCACAAGGCTTCAATATCCTACAGCTTATCCGAACGCGAGCTGGCATTCTTGGCACCTTCGTAGAAATAGGATAGAACGTGATCCATATAAGGAAAATCATGTTTTCGTATCTATGTATCTCTATACGTCTAGAAGTAAGTAACCAACGAGTTTCGGCGTTACGCAAACGTCACGCTTGTGACTAGGAAGAACACCTACAATAATCAATATATGTACGTATAATACGATTTTTCGTTTAGATGCACAGCGTGTTTTCCATAAGATCAGAAAAGTCGTCACGATTCGAACTACAGGGGAGAAGAAGGATCGAAGAATCTCCACGACTTGGTCATAACCCGGGGCAACAAACACTGTTCGAACTGTAAGCACGTGGATAATAAAAACCAGACATATTTTCATCACACTACGACTACTCGCTATAGGGAATTCGGTACGGAATGCGCTTCCTTTTGAATAGAGACCGAGATAGTGAGAATGATTCAGGGTTGACACATGACCGTTTGTGTTTGGTTGTTTTAAGCGAAAAATGGTGTGTGGATTTACGTGTTATTATATTCAAAAATAGAACGCTGAAATATTTGGACCAGACGCTTCTCATATATCTTCGTAACGCGCTCCCGAGGGATAAATAAAGCGTATTTGCTTTACGTTTGCTTAATCGAAACCGACGGTCAGCGTTCGATGTCTATTTGGAGAGTTGAAACGTAAAACTGGAATTTGTTAATGTTTAGTAGGAGATATATTGCGTTCAATATATATTTAATAAAAAGATACTTGTTGATATCAATAGAAAAATGATAGAGTACATGATATATTATATGTGTGTTAATTATTGAGCATGTTCCTATGTGATTATTCAAACTAAATAAGTCATTCAAACTCCATTGTATTTGAGTTTGAATGACTGATCAAAATATGTATGTACAAGCAGCATTGACTAGTGGTTAGTATATAATGCTTTCGAACAAAATGGTAACGGGTTCAATCCCACCGGTTGCTGCTGGCCAGACTTTGAATATGTGACTGCAGGTCGATCGTTTTCTATCAGAATTTTTCCAATTTATCTGATTTTCATTGAAATGGTTCCAAAAAATTGGAAACATTTACACATTTTCGCGCAAAATTTCGAGTTTTCAGCATCTCTAATTTCGCCAATTTGTATAAACGCTGCAAATTTATCCATAGACGTCGCTGCGGATCGATGTTTAATGTTTAATCGACGTGTGTATTTGCCTTTTATAATACTTACAATACTTCTGTACAATGTTTAACCATACATAGATGTCGTAAATATATGGGTGTATACCTGTATATATAATTAATTATTCTTAATCCGTATACCACAATCGTGGCTTTGGAACGATCTGTTGAGACGAGTGTGCATGATTGATTGAAATAAAATAAATTGAACTGAGCCAAAATCGAGTAGCAGCCCTATTTCAAAGACGACCTCTGCAAGCCTCGCTTAATGAGAACGTGTTGGGGAGGCTACGCCTTGTAACACCAACAATTTATGAGCATCTCTTTCGATTCGCGCACCGAGAAGAAGAACAGCGCGAAGACTTCCAAAGCCTTCTCTTCCGACCATTCGGATACCAATTATTGCATCAATTGACCTCTGAGCCGCGAGAAGCCTCCGAGCGGAGAGGGGAAAAAATAACTATACAATATAAGAAGAAAAAAAAAGAAACACTTCCACAAAAAGCTCGACCGACCAACGACCGACAGTTTTACCGGATCGTGTCGATCATCAATTATCGTGTTTACAATATCGTATATTACGACGCGCCGAAGCGTCTTCTAATTTATATCATTGACGTCTCGTTAAAACATCGAAAAATAACCGATGCATACCTGAACGTAGAATTTAATAAGTAAATAATAAATTTTATTAATCCTTTCATTGTGTGTTGAAGGAGTTAATAAATAAAAGCTTTTAAAAACAGAAACGCCTATCCCATGTAGTGACTCGTTTGCCAGGTCTAGTATGTTCGTTTAATGGGATTTGGTTCTATAAATAGATTACGACGTTACGAAGTTAAGGTAAAGATAGTGGATAGGAGGCAACAAAGCACATCATCTAGCTCGTTTATTATCTATTTCGAAATGTGCGAGTACGAGGCGTTGGCCGAGTCCAAGTTATAAGTAAAAGTATGTAGTTACAGAGCAAATGCAGTATAGAAACTTTAGAAAAAGAGGTTTTTAAGGACTGAATGTAAATTGATTAAATTCTGTTTTGGGATTAGGAACGTATTATATATAGAACAATCCAGAGCGGGTTTTAATGTAGAATATAGAAAATGTGAGCATAGTTTCTTAACTAGTGCAGTGTAGAAAAATAAAGTCTTCGATCCAAGTTGAGTATGGATGGTTATTTTACTACTATTTAAGGTTCATGCTTTTGACTAAAAAACGGAGAGAACAAAAGCTTGAGATGTTTGATAATATGACTTTTAAATGTTTAGACTAATTAATGTATGTATGTAGATTTAATTTAATAATATTTTAGACGTAAAAACTTTTGTATAGTTTGATGTATCGTGCACGGAATATAGTCAATATTAATTTATATTGTGAAGTGATAAATATATTGTTATAATTATTAATTAAGTAAGGATGAATGACAAGCATTCCAAAATATTAGGAAACACTTAAGTAACCTTGAAAAAGTTAAAAGAGAGAAGGAATGTGTGCCAACGAGACTATCAAGGATTCAAAATAAATAAAACAAAAACCTGGAACATAAAAGAGAAGACGAGGAGAGATCGCAGCACCCGCTACGACTACATACACGATCTACGGTTGCCCAAAATCGTTTTAAATGTTAAATTTATACCGCATATTTTCCTCAATATCAGCACAATGATAAATTATCAGCACAGAGAAATACTTTGACGACGAGTGTCCATTTATCACTAGGCTTGTAAACGTCGACGTGCCGCGTGGGTTAAATGGTAGTTAGAGGTGACTTACACGAATCGCGATATGATCTCCTATTGTTGAGAATAATAAGCGCACGCATTTGAATATTTATAATACGTGGATAGAATTTGAGAATCTGCGGTTTCGGCGAAGAGGAAGAGAGGCGAAACAAGACAAGAGAGCAGAAGAGGAACGGTCGGATCTGATTAGCATCCCAATTAGAGGGCGGGCGGATGCTGGTCGAGCTCGGTGCTCGCATGAGCTCGTTTATCAAAGCAGACGATCAGCAGGGGCTACAAGAACTATGCCGTCGACCCACACCAACAGAATCTGCCCCGATGAAAGTAACTGCTACAAACACGATCAATTAAAGCGTCTCCCTCTTCCTCGTTTACACAAACTGCCCAATTATTTGGTATATGTACATACATACATATATCGATGATCGTGGATATCCGTCCGATCTATTTATGAATTAATAGTTTTCAGACCATATATGTACTGTTTCTTTGATTTGCTTCTAATGTTTTTTACAATTAAATTTTATGGTTTCCTTTTACCTTTTCTAGAAGATATAAATGAACTATGGGAAGAATAATCAGCAAAGTATGCCAATTTTATATAGAAGCAATTGGTAGTTTTGGATTTAGAGATATCCAAATATTTACCAGCAACATATGAATAGCATATTTCGATTTCTGAGAAGATTTTAAATATGTATGCTCTCAAATCCTGTATTGTTATAGTTGTGGTCAATGGCGGCTCGTGAGAATTCACAGTGCTGGGGTTTCAGAGATGAATCGGGCTGTAGTAGCTCGTTGACCATACAGGTGACCAAATTAAAACCAAAAATACCGGGTGTACTATACTGGGTATAGCCCATATGGACGAACCGCCACTGGATTTGTGATACAGATCTGAATATTAACAATTTGAAACGTTCATATTGTTCATCCGTTATTATCAAAAGTTCATCCATACATACATATATGTATATATGTAGGTATAGCTGCCTTTTATATAAAACTTCCATATTATGCATTTCCACCAATACTAAGTTGAGTCTGTTTATCAACAACTGACCATCAACATGACGAAGCATTTATTTTTAGAGTATAACGAAATATAGACATAAAAAGTTTCAGACGCAAATAATTTTACCTCGAAACGATAAAATACATTATTGGCAGAACAACAGAGTCGGAAAAATAATTTTTAATAATAATTTAAATATAATATATTTTAATAATAATAAGAGTCTGTGTATAAAACACAATATCGACATATTCGAACAATCTCGCCAATAAACAAGTTAAAATTGTTTACACATCAAGATTCAAGAGAACACGAAACGTGCCGGCTTATGCCAATAATATATGTTTGAATTTAGACTATCTACATATGTAGGTATTCTTTATTATTAAACGAAACACGTCCAAAATGTAAAAATAACTAGTTACACACGCACACATGACGGATTTACATGTAAAAGGCATACTTTTTGACTGACGTGATGCTCGTGTAAAAGCTGGAAAATGTCCCTTGTGACAGGCATATCAATAAGTTTTTTATGCTTTATTCTTTTTTACTTATGATATTTTCTCACGAATAAGGTATGTAAAACTGTCACCATTTACGAAGATAAATACGTAAAAATATATTTAAAAAATGAAACAGTACTAAAGAAGAACATAAGTTACAATGGATAAATCTATTCATCATTGAATGTACCTACATATATCACTTATTTATGGCATAGTTGTAAAATGAAATATCAAAATTAATGCACATTAAACAGCCCAATTTATATGTGTATGTGCTTCTGGAACATTAAATGTTGTTCAAACTTGAAATTTTATAGGTAAATCTGCAGAATATTATCCATAGCTTAACGTGCTTCCAGGTATTAAATTTAAACTGCTTGTTTAAATTATCATAAATTGCATGCACTAACTTCTACATAAGACATTTAATATTCAAGCCATAAATTTTAGAGTAAAACGAATATAATATATGTATGTATATGTAGGTACATACGATATATCTACATATTATATAAATATATCAGTGGCGTGCCGTGACTTTTAAAACAGGGGATTAGGATGGACAATTTATATATAAAAAATATATTTTAAAATTTTGAATTATAATTATCTGTCTTGAAATGATGAGTATAATTTTTCATTTTTGTGCAGAAATATCGTAAGTAGCTTAGCTTTCTTAATAACATATTTTTTCTCGTCAAAACTTAATTTTCTGAATGAATCTATTGAGGCCTCGTTATTTGTTTCCGCGCGCCTCGCAATGATTTGTTCTGAGGGAATCGTTTCTTGACCCGAATTCCTTGCCATATTTGCACTCGAAAAGTACAGAGTAAATGTGTTATTTCAAAAAAAAGAATGATTCAGAATGATGCTTGATAGACACACATCAAAATATTCTTAGTGAAAATTTCATAAATGCTTGAAGATACGACAGAACGTCCATACGTAACAATTCGCCAGTACCACGAAGGGAACAGAACCGAAACAGCGAGTACGTGCAAGCGAGCGACGCGACGAACCATAACAATCCACTACCTCAGATAGGGCCGATTTCGGTTTCCGAACTTCGTTAATCCGAGTGAACTTTAGTAATTTATCTGTGGATATTTTTTAATTTTAGGTATAAGATTTTAGGGGCCTAGTCCCTGAAGTCCAATGACGTCAACCACTGCAACATATGCATATTTACCACTGGTTCTTTGGGATGGTTGGGTACAAGAAAAAATTTTCTACTCATGCAAGGGCGTCTTGGAATCGGTACTTTTCAATTGATTTCAGGAAGCCGAGCCATGGAGCTACCACTAATAGCCGGTCGAATTTATAAAGTATAAATAAAAATTCAATTTGAGGTCTACATTTTGAATGAAAAAGAATATTTTTTGGTATTTACACGTGCATTGCACTTATAATGAAGTGTATGCGTTTGAAGAAAATGCATGCAACTACGTATTATACACGAGCTAAAATGGAAATGTATAAATAGGAAGACAGTATACTATTTTTAGCTCATCAAACTTCGACCATCGAGATGGACGCCCACTATTCACCGTAAATAAACCATTTTTATACGATCACTTGAGGTTTTTCGTGGCTTTATCTCAGCTCTTCATCATCTGGGTTCGGTTCACGTCTCTAGTGTATTTTTTCTAGGTTCAAATCCGTAGCCGACATCCGTCTGACAGCACCACTTGACTAAGTGACAAGCGTAAGATGGCTGTGAGGTGTTTTTTTACATTTTTATTTTCACTTCTTATGAGAAGCTTGGTCTTTTTTTGCTTCATGTAAATCGGCGGTACTTTTGTCCGAGATCGATATACACACATACACGGGGTTATTTTTTATGGCACATCATCGTGATGAACGTTTTTCCTGAGCGGGTTCAACTCCGAGGCGATTGAACGTGTCACTCGTTAGCAGCTCTACTCTATCGACGAAGCCGTGCTTCATATTTTAACATATTTTTTACTATTGCAACTTATTTTTCAAAGCAAATTCCAGCGAGGTATTCATGTCATAAATAGTCATGGCGAGTGTTTATGGCGATGGTGGGTAAGACTAAGAAATTCTCCACGAGACAGATATTAAGAAATTGCTTGCTGTTTTTTCTTGGATTGTAAATAAACTCAAGAGCCCGAACACTCGGTATTTAACTTACAAGCTAAAGAGTTAAACTTTGAAGGAGAATTTACGATTTGGCTTTTGAAAGATCCTCGAGGATATTTATGGATCGTATTCGTAAGCGTAGAAGAAGTTTCAGACGTTCATACACACCCATTGTCAAATAAGATTGTTTAGGAAGCATAAACTTCTTACTGAATAAGTATAGGTTAAAACCAACGTAAGTACATATACTTGAGTATTTTGTTCTGGTATCCGAACTGTATGTACATGTAGGTATATAAAATATGATATAAAAAATCATTACATTTAGTATCGGCCAAATAGCCTAGAAGTGATACGTGATACAATAAAAGAGATTATCCACCATTTAATAGGGTCGATAAACCAAGACAATATAAGCCTATCGAAGATTTCTCATCTTGAAACAAATACTGTCCACCTCCACTGATTGGAAAGAGACCAAGTCCACATAAACGGCACGTTTCCCATAAAACCAAAGTCCACATTGCGTTCTTAATCACCCTGATATATAGCATCAAAAGAACATAGATGATCATGGCGCGCGTGATCGCCAACGAGTGATAAAACAGACGCGTTCTTCACTTATTGAACGGCAATTACGTGCTCCGACTTGTATCTGGGTAGTATACCCACTAGACGAGAAAGAAAACTCTGAAAAACATAGACTAAGATTACTGTCGAGTTCCAAAGAGCTGCTAGGTATATCTATCGACACTTTCGGTATACGTATTTGTTCTCTTACCGCGGTTCTGTTTCTCAGCTCGTTCGGGTGGTAATTGGAAATCGTTATCTCGCGATTTATTGGACCGCTTGGTCGTCCGCCATCTTGGTTGGCTACAATGGCCGATCGGCAATGTTATAATTTTAAAGCATGCACACACAAAAAGCCGCGTGAATTATGCTCGCAAATAGAGATATTATCTCGATAAGTCGGTAGGTAGGCATTCGCAGAACGAAGCTCGTTGCGTCAATGTTCGTTAAACGGATCAAAAATTTCCATTCATATAAGCGTGAAGCTCAAGTTGAACCATATTTGAAATTGGCACTACTAAGTATGTCATAATGGTATGCACTAAGTACGCAATTCAGACTTTGGGGAGTGCTCTCGATGTAATAATGCAATTTTTATGCAGTCGGGTGTGTGGATTGTTCGTAAAATCCAGGGCTGTGGAGTCGGTTAAAAATTTACCGACTCCGACTTTATTTCATGATTCGACTACGACTCCAACTCCAACTTGAACGATTTTAGTAAGATCGACTTAAAATTAAATTAAAGCGATTTTCAAAATATAAAAAATTAAAGGAATTTAAAAAATCACTAAAAATTGACAGGTAACCCAATTTATTGAATTATTGGTAATGAAATAGGTATAAATAAAAAGTACATATGTACATGCATAGTGTATGTATATGAATTTCATACATAAACAAATCAATTTAATAAAAAAAGTTTGAGACCGAGGAAACAATCGGTTTTGGCCAGAACACATCAAAATATGTGCAATTCAACGATTTTATTTCTCTTATTGGCTCTTCTATATTTCACTTCGCTCATTGTTTACGACTCCGACTCCGTTTGAAATGCTCCGACTCCAAAGCCCTGGTAACATCTAAATTGAAGCTTTGAATGCAATAATGTCGTCGGCATGTGGTAAATTTTAAATCACCGAATTCAAGTTGAAGTGTTCTATTATAAAATTTTATTACTTTTGTTAAATTTGTCTTGGAATATTATTTATGCAGCTGCTTTGCGTCACTATATACTTACATATGTATGTTCATACATACATATATATGTTGTTGAGAGTTCAAATAAATCTACACATTCCAATTAACGTAACCAATCATAAAGTGACAGTGAATCCGACAAGAAACATTCTGAAAATCGTAAATCGTTAACCACATGCGATCGACAATTCACTCGTTACTCACAAGAATAGTCAAACATTCCTCAACTTCACATATTTCAATTCGAAGAGCACACTGTTACAAAGACCGACTACGATTTACCAATGGGGTTCCGTTGTTGCGTGCTTATTTTTCATCGCTGGTAGACCGTGTTATTGGTCGTTAGGTATAAGAACCATTGGGTACAACAGTGCCTCGGTCAAAGGGTTGAGGACAATTTATAGCGAGGTGTAGTTCTCCTGCACGCAGCCTCCCGCTGGCGAGGTCGCACGTAAAAGAGCTTCGGTTTGTACTTTTTGCTTTTTACGGCGACTGTATATTCCAAGCCATGTTCCTAGTGTCTGCCAAGAGTCGTAAAGTTAAGCCCCCGACCGCGATCTACCCAGTTTTTGACTGTAAAAATCGATTTTAACGCTTCTGCCGCAGACTTCATAAGACGTGGAAGACTTGGCAAGTCTCTATGTCTCACAATTCCATATATTATATTACTCGGA
Organism: Arctopsyche grandis; assembly: GCF_051622035.1. Classification (NCBI taxonomy): domain Eukaryota; kingdom Metazoa; phylum Arthropoda; class Insecta; order Trichoptera; family Hydropsychidae; genus Arctopsyche; species Arctopsyche grandis. Next base: position 14,721,785 of record NC_135367.1, read on the forward strand.
TGGAATCAAATCCTCGAAGAAGCAAACTACATAATCACCGGTCAAACTGCGACACGACATTGGATAAGATTTACATCCAATTTTGAGTTACCTATTTGATCCGGTTTTATCCATTCGATTACGATGATGACTTCATTCAATAAAGAGACACATCTCGCAATAGTCCATCAATCACTCGTAATTAATGTGCAATACGATCGGAAATCAGGTTTCTGCACCACACTCGGATAGACACATCATGAATAGGCTAGAATGGAAATGGGAGACGAATAGCAACAAAAAAATAAATACATATAAATAAATAAAAAGATACTAAGAATCAGAAGCACCTGTCTTACGAGAGACAGCATAACGATTCAACAACTCATATATCGAGAGATGTTAAGCAACGCGGAGGTTAATGCAAGAATCTTTATTTAAGGTGACCCAACAACACTCGATTATTATTGTGAGTTAGCACCTGCCATGATATCAAGATTATACGCACGCGGATCGCGCGAGTTTGAAAAGAACCTAAAAGGGATTCCATGAATATTCAATTTTTACTTCAAGTAAAGGTGAACGAAAATTCAAAATGGTAACATCAAGTTCGACCCATTTATTGCTTATGTAAGCATAGAAAGGGACACATTACCCATGCCTATACATATTGAAATGGGGTGATTGAAGCTTATCAGAAGTAATTATCAGTACTTACGATTTATGAAAAGGGGGATTTCATTTGCAGATGTTTATTTTACAAAGTAAATACTTACTGATCCTTGAGATATTGATCATTTTGGTCTTATAAATATTTATCGGTATTACATATATTAGAGTGGTTACTATGCTTCATTAATGTTTTCAAAAAAAATAAATTGATTCTGATAAAAAATACAGTAGTCGTAAATTGACTCAAAATTAAATCATGATTGAATTTTTACAGCTGGATTCAATTTGGGAAATATTGTATACACACCATCGCGTTTTACAAAAAATTTTTTTTTTTTGCCAGTTCTAACGTATTCAAAGATGCGAGTTTGTGTGTAGTATCAGCAGAGCAAGTTGATCCAACTTTTTATCATACTTAGTGAGGGGGCTTAATTGTAAGCTACGTGTACGTTTGTACATATGTATATACGCAATTAATCTGCTCACTAAGTATAAGCCTAGCCTAAGACTAGCTGAACCCGGCGTTGCAATGCCACAATAACGCATGCACTTGCCGTTCCCGTTCCCATTTGTCGGAAGAACGCAGGCAGCGAACATATTTGAAATTATTGCGTTGCAATGACACTCATTCCCGTTTTTCCCGTTTCCGTTCCCGTGTTTGGGCGATATTTTTTCACAGTAATCTTCCCGGACATACATACAACAAATCCTGAAAGTTCCATCGTAATCGATTCAGTGGTTTAGGAGCCTATACAAGACACACACAGACATTCAATTTTATATATATAGAAGAGGCTTCACCGTGTCTACGAAAATACGTCTGATCTGAACTTTGGTCTTCCCTTTATTTCGATACGGAGTGGAAACATGGACGGTACGAACTCGAGAAAGACTGAGAATAGACGCTTTTGAGATGTGGTGTTGGAGATGGATGCTTAGAACCAATGCAAGAGCTGAGAGTTGGTGATAGGCTATTTTACATATGCGTTAGGCGTATCCTTCAGTTCTTTGGACAAATCGCGAAGGAAGACCAGGACAGCTCGGAAAAATTGGTCGTTCTGGGAATCGTTGAGGGAAACAGAGGAAGAGGACGACCCCCGACAAGATGGAGTGACCAGGTCAGGCCTGTCACTGGGAAAACAGTTGTCGAATCACTGCGAGATGCGGGTATCGAGAGGGCTGGAGGAGGTATATGGAAGATAGCCTATCACCAACCCTCAGTTCTTGCAGGATTGAGGCATTGGTTATTCTCTCTGTCCAGGGGATTATAAGCATGACGGGCCGTATTATGGAAATTAGAATACAGGAAAGCACGACCCGCAGATATGAGGAAAGCAACCACAAAGAAGAACATGAATAAGCGCTCAAGCAAAAAACTACGGAAAACTTAGTCCCAAGTATCAGGTAAGCAAAATTGGGGAATTCAATGCTTAGATTTCAAACGAAAACATGGAACAGTGAGCAGATGGTGCAAAGTAAGCAATAAGCTACCGTTTTCATCGGCAATAATAATATAAGCTAAATCCGAAAAATAAACATTATCAAATTACCACAACATTGCGCAATAAAATTATTCACTACCACAATTTGCTCGTCGTGCGGAGATTGTTAATCTAGCAGCTATCTATCTGCATACCCGCTATCAACAAACCTTCACTTATCTATCTGGTTTCGCAGATAAGAATATTGACGGAATCCCACGGCTGCGACACAAGCGTGCGCATATTCAATAATAAAAACTCTGAACGTGTAGATGTTTCATATTTTTGATTTGTAAAATGACGAATTTGAAGTGTAAAAAATATTGGTACAAAAAAGTCACGGTAGCCCAAAGCGAACTTTATACCGGAGATAAGACACAAATATTTGATTGATCATCAAACACAACGTCCGATAGCGTGCTACGATCGTTCATAACATTGATGACTGGGGGTTTAATATTGAACGAGCGGCATGCAGACCATAAATATTAAGTAAATCCATACATAGGCGAAGAATACAATGACTTATAGTTAATATGAGATAAAGTTGAAATGTACATGCACCATTTTGGACAGTTCACATGCTAAAATATAGCCATGCAAAATAAGTTCGGTTTGACTATAGGTGCAGATACACAGAGTCGTCCACGGCACGTGGTTTTTACATACCTCCATTACGTTTCATATCAGATAGCCTTGCACAAGCAAAACAAAAAAAAAACGCTACTACACGTACTAGTTAGGAAACGATTACACAGGAAGGGAAAGAACTACATAGTTGATGTACAAATTCTCTTGTGGGCTTTTCTTAATGCTGTTGTTGAAAACTTCTTGAATCCTCTTTCATTGTTTTCAATATACAAGTTTGAGATTAACTTTTGAAATCACAACTGGAGACCAACCTAGTTGTGTCGTGCCGTATTTTTGTGTGTGTGTGTGTTCTTACCATATATGTACATATATACCTCATATCAGATAACTTGCAGTAGGAAGACAAATTCGCGATTCCTATTAGTCACACAAGATTTTCTGATAAATATGAACTTCGTATTTTAGTTTGCTCATTACCAAGTTACATTTTTTTTTTGCAGAACAATTCGACATGCGAAGATAAGCAACTCAGTTGCAGACATCAGGTGATATTTAACATAAATCAGTCACATGTTGTATGTATCCTTGGGTCACAACCACACGCCCTACATGCATGGATCCAAATAACTTTGCTTTGCTTAAGTAAATACCTGATTTCTATGTACTGGGTAATAAGGTAGTAATAAAATAAAACGAAAATAAAGGGATTAAATAAATTTTCATGGAGTAAGCGAATTATCAATTCGACGTGCTGAGGAATAATGGATTGACAAATACTTACTTATATATAAAATGCAACTTTTCCCATTTAATGTAGGTACGAGAGTGCAGTGCCCTCGGAAATATAAAAATAAAAATATGAACAAGCGCGCAAAAATAAAAACGAAACGAGATGAGAGATGAGGAGGTGGAGAAGGAGGGGCCGCTTCGAAGCACCTGAGGCAACGGTCGATAAATAAGGCAATAAAGTATAAACCTCGCGCCTGTGTCTCGACCATAACACTATAGCAGTCGGCGCTAACGAGCTGGTCTTCGGACTCCTCACGAAACAGGCGAATATCTTCGATCGCGTCCGTGACACGCGAACTTATATCCGATCGGCGAGAAAAGGTTATTATACCGCATTGTGGGTAACCAAAAGAAGTGAATTCCGAGGTACCCACATACAAGCAGGTACACTTCGTAGGTAAGGTTTGATATATGGACCGCAAAGCAACAAGGACAAAGAACAAACATCCCTAACGATCATAAAAAATAATGGGTCGAATTCCAAGAACCATATGTATGTGCGTTTGGGTCTTTGTGCAAGGGGGAGAGAAGTTTCGAAATGCATGTATAATAGAAAGAAATAGAGAGGGAGAGAATGCGTCTTCCCAAATTAGTTTCCGAGAAGCTGTACCATATGTTCCGATATGCATACATACATACATATGTATGTTTATTTGAGACTTAAAATATTTTGGGGTATGCAAAATTTGTGCGCTCGTTCGGCCGAAGTAAAATAAGAAATTATACTTTACAAAGAATTATGGAGATACAACCATCTTATCATTTAGAGATCTGAAAAGTAAATACATGTATCAAAAATCAGTTCAGTTTTGGTCCCTTATTAAATAGATCATACACTAGAAACTGTTGTATATTCTCTTGAAACAGTCCATCCTTATAAAACGTTCCAAAAATATATTTTTCATCATTGAAGTGTCGTGATTTGATTGAAGTTAGAGATGATCACAATTTGGTAGCGCGTTTGATTTAGATAAGGTTTTTTTCATTGATGATTTAAATCAATGATTGATGATTCAATAGAAATTTTAAAAATCTCAAGAAAATAGTAAGATCAAATCAAATATGCCGAAGTTTTAGATGAAGTTAAGTTTTGTTTCTCGTTGCAAGACGAATCATCAATTTCGACTGCCAAAAGATCAACGAATACCTAACACATACGACTTGCCGTTTCCTGGAATACAGGAAACAATAAAATCCGCACGTGGCAAACGCCAGAGGAGACGGAAGTCGCCTTGGGCAACGCACGCGAAAAAATAAATACCAAAAAAATAAACATATGTACAAATATCTACATGTGCAGCAATCAATTAAGAAAGGAAAAATCGACATAAAAAAACGAACAGAGGTGATAAGATAATTATATCAAACGACCTATGTAACTTTGAACAATAAAATTTAAGATAATGCACATTGATAATAATGGATACTTAACCGACCTGAAGCAAATCGTACATACTTTCGCTAGCAAACTTAAAATTTAATTTTAGCATTCTGCCAAAGATATGAGCAGTGGCGTAGCGTGGGTAAAGGCGCAAACGCACTGTATTATCGTCAGGCACGCCACGCCTAGATAGACTCCAGCTGTGATGGGCGTATCCTCATGTCATTGTTAATTCGTGCTATCTTATTATTTCAACGAGTTTATCCAAAATTTCTTCAAATATGGGAATCGCCGTTATCGACCACTGTCAAACCTTTGTCAATACAAGGATAAAATATCGTCAAAAACCCTCTAAGGGGTGAGTTTTGGTATGGATGGCCATAGCATAGATCAGGTGTTCTGCGTAGCACTCTGTATCTGTGTATATATTTTTATTTTCTCATCTCTCTGTATTTTAATTCGACCATTGTGGAGCATTAAGGGACTATTTAATGCCACAATGGTCCAAACGTAAACTTCAATAAATTAATGCATGTATATAAAGGAAAATCTACGAGTTAAACATAATATTTGTATACATATGCAAGTATAAAGCCATAAGCTGTGGCGGATGATCAAATGCTGTATCTCTGTCACACGGTCCATGGTTTCATGTGAGTGAGCAGTGTTTCCGAGAAGCGTTTGCGCTCCTACGAAAGACTCTTCGCACGCATGGAGCTGTCGAATGTGCGATAGAGATGAGGCATATGACGAGCCGCCACCAGCCATAAGTCAACTTATACCAATAAAAATGGTAATTGTGAGGAACGCACACAAAGTGATAGCTCGGTAAAAGTAGGTGTAATAAATCAAACAAAAACGATCCACTAAAATTTATGACTAGAAGTAGAGCACACGCTACACAAATATGAAAAGCACGCGTGGAGCACAAGCCATACCATGTAGTACTAACGTCGCATTCACACGCCCATAGGTAAACAGATAAACAGTTAAATTTCGCGCTCGATTTGTCGTTACACCGTGTGTACATAAATATAATATATTATGTGGCCACTGGCCGGTATGTGTGTGTGGTATCTCGGTTGTTTGGCGCCCGCGGTGGTGACAAACAAGCGCCATTAAATCGTTTTAGCGGGTAATCGACGTAATTGGCAATGGCTAATGGAGAACCGCTCTAAGTGGTCCAGTATCTTTCCCTCTCTCTGGCCAGACGAGATGGTACCTGTGCATGTACCTGCATACGTACAAACTACGAGCGTAATTGGACTCGGAATGAGTATGGCAGCGAGAGTAACATACCCCGCGTGCCTTCAAAGGTGTGGATCTCATCATCGTCGATAATGAGCCGATGATATGTGAACGTGCATGTGGATACGCTGCCCCTCCGAAAAAGGGTTATCTCGTTAAGATTGTGGAGGTTACTTTTTAAAATTTCACACTACATATCTGTTATCGGTTACCTTCTAAATTTGATGTCATTGAATATGTTAATTCAAATCGTGTATATCTATAATTTAAGTCGCAATATATGGTGTCACTTATGAATTATAATGCGCTTGGGAAATGGAATTTTACTCCAGCAATAAATAAAAAAAAAGATTCCGATTTGAAAAAATTACAAATGTCAAATATCATTTTTTCCACTTTTTGTTTCAATATGAAACACCATTTCTAGATACATAAATGTGTTTAAAAATACATTGTAATAAAATACGCTAGCACGCTTGATCTATGCTATGGCGATCCTTGGCAAAACTTACCCCCTGGAGTGTTTTCAGTGATATTTTATCCTTGTATTAACAGTGATTCCCATATTTGAAAAAATGAAGGAGAAACTTGTCGAAATAATAAGACCGCGCGAATAAACAATGACATGAAGATGTGGCACATCACAGCTGGAGTCTATCTAGACATGCCATGCCGTACGATTCAGTGCGCCTTAGACCTGGGCCACGCCAGACGACTTTGTCGCTCCACTAGTTGCGCCACCAGAAAAAAATGTATGGAAATGAGAGCAACCAAGGAGTTGACGGGTGTGGCACGCTCCATCTAACTGCATACATTTGGTCTGGTCGCCCTCAACGTAGTTGCTCGCAAGCCGCACGGTGTGTCCCCATTATTGCCAGATTTTCCGTGTTCGCGGTTTTCATGGCAATGTGCGAAATAATCTGTTTTCCGTTTCTTAGTAGTAATTCAATATTCACACTAATTAATGTCAGGTAAAAAAATAAATTTTTCAGTTTTTAACTGTTTTTAAAATAGACTGACCCAATTAGATTTAGATAATACACAGTAAAGTTTTACTAATTTTGATGCCAAAACAATTTTCAAAACTTTTTACCAATGTGTAAAAAAACTTTCAAAAATGTTATTCTCATATGAAGTTCTAAATGATCAAACTTCTTTGGGTCTTTAGCCTTTACGCTAGGTAAGTCACTACTTAATTTACCATATCCACATATACATACATACGTATTATGCAAGCGAAGAAAGGAGCTTGTCGTTCACTAATTCCAACTTTTAATAATATAATTGTACAATCCACGACAGACCCTAGTATTTTATCAAATTACAACTCGTATACACGGTTAATTAACGCGCCGCTCTTAATTAACCGAGATCGGTGCGTGTACAGCTACGATATTAACAAAAAGAGATAAAGTTAAAATATTTGGTGGACGGCTGTTTTAAACGCTTATTTAGATAGGATATACACCTGTTACGAGATCTTGTCATGCGAGACAGTGTATATTTTCATTAAAAATAATTAAAATAAAAAGGGGGGAATTCGAGGCGATTTTCAGGATCTGAGCAACAAACCTTTTTGTAAGTATAAAAACGGTCACACCTCGATTGGCACACGAGCAAATTAATCGCTTACAACATTATTCGACTATTTACTGTGAGATTATAGCAAATCGACGCTAGACTTAATTTGCAGCACGTCTAGTTTGTGTTAATTGCGTGTAAAATATACCAAAATATCAAAACTATTCTTAATAGTCTGCTGTGTGTGGACAAGTTATTGGTCAAAAAATTGGATCAATTACGCGAAACTAATACTAAATACCGCAACTATTTGATTTGATCATATAAAAGTTTACAATTAGAAAAATTATTGTACTATAGCAAGCAAACAATTCTGATTTAGTGTCATCACTAGTCACCGGACCCAGAAGGTGCCGCGTATTGTTCAAAGGTTATATGTAAATGCATTGTTAAAGGTTTGCCGAACCTTTTTTACAAAGGATTTACAACAATGGAACAATGAGCGGCCCCTTGGCTATCCTACCTCTAGTCATTACAGGTTTCCCCAAGGCGACACATGTTGCTAAAGTTGTACATATGTACTATAGTCTATAAAGGCGACCAATTTGATGAGAAACCGTTTCAATTGTTTCAATAGCCACAGCGTAGTACACTGGTAGAGTTATTGCATAACAGTAGAGAGGTCGTTTGTTCAAGCCCCGGCCAAATACGCTGCTGGCGAGATCTTATGTTTATTAAAATACAGATCGACCATCTCCTGTTAGAATTTTTTGATTTTTCTAGCGGAATTGTTGTGACGAATCCAATAAATCAGTATCCTCCCCCTCAGTTTCTTGCAAATTCAAGTAATTGGCATCTCGAATTTGTTGAATCTTATAATTGCTGCCTACATAATGTATTTCTCGCAAATTTGCTGTGTCAAAAAAAAAGTTGATTGTCTTGTCCTATTGTAGATGTTTCTATTTTATTCATGTATTGTTGTTTGAAAAATTGTTAGTACTCACGTACAAAAATTGACTCCTTGGGGTAATTCCTGTCACGGCACATATGATGTTAGTATGTAATAAAAAATAAACAATGAAATCAGATAAATTGGCAAATTCTGATAAAAAACGATCGAATTGGAGTTACATATGTACAATATCCAAGATTGGTCAGCAAGACCGCTGGGCTAGGGCTCGAATTCGTGACCCATCAGTTGTTAGCATTATACGCTAACCACTGAGCTATGCTCTTGTTTATATCCAGAAAAATCCAAACAATATTCAACTATAATAGAATCAGCGAATGGAGTTAAATTTTATTAAATACATTTCCATTTACATTACCTTATTAGGTACATTTGCGTTGCACAAAAAACAAAGCACATATTTTCAATAATGTTGCTTGGAAAAAATTGTATTTAAATCTTTTGGACAAGAAATTCCCTTGTTACTAAAACTGATTACCAAAACTATTGTCCGATACGTATCTTTACAAAAGTTTTCAGGTACACCGGATGATACTATTCAAATGGCGCTCCCATAAATCAAAGCAATCCCAATGCAAAAGACAAAAATAAAACCAAACAAAGACAGCAGACAGAAAAAAAAAGAAGACCCATCAACCACGTTTCACCATCCTATTCATATCAGTGCCAAAAGTAACGGCTGTCGTAAATCAAAATGCACTCGAGGAATGCATCTTCCAACAAATACAACAAATCCGCTTTCGACTACTTCTAGGAAAGAAGCGAGAAATTCAATATTCTTACACGGGACGATTTTTTAAAAACACCATGTGTTAATAATTAAAACAAACTTACTAAATTATTCACACACGTGGTTTTGATTTGGTAGGGACGGGATACGTCAAGATTTTTTTCGGATAATGTAAATATTTTATAAATATTTACACGCATTGCATACAAATGTATATGCCACACACATGGGGCTAATTAAACGCTTAATTTATTTAACCGACTAGATTTTTTTTAAAAAAGGTCAATTCAAAATTTCATCTCGGTTTTAGTCTTCATTTGCATCAGAGTTTGTACATATACATATGTAATATTTTCAACTAGCTAAAAATATTTCGTACTGTTAAAGCGAAAATATAAATAAATACACACACAGATGTATTAAAGTTTTGTAAAACTAATGATTTATCTTTATCGTATATATAATATCGCTATTCTGTACGTCTGAGATAACGCTCGCCGTAATATAAGAGTCGTTTCGATTCGACATATATATGTACGTGACAGCTAAACCACTGCCAACAAAACGTACACGAATATAATAACTAGTCACCGGACCCAGAAGGTGCCGCGTATTGTTCAAAGGTTGTAAATGCATTGTTAAAGGTTTGCCGAACCTTTTTTACAAAGGATTTACAACAATGGAACAATGGATAGCACTGTGACTATCCGGTGTCTAATAATAACAAAAGAAAAAAATCTATATATACTGTTTGCTACTAATGTTTCCTGTTGGCAAATAGACGGTGGTAAGTCTCGGAGCATTTACCACAATCTATTGAAAATTTATTTAATCAATTAATTTTTCTATTGTTTATAATATGTAAGTAGGCAGTAGGTAGTTCTTACCATTTTTTTTATATTAAACAATTAAATATAAATATTAAATTAAATATATTTAAAAGGTATTTGAAAAAAGTCCGACCGCGTGCGGATCGAACAGGACACATTTTTTTTTTAAATTTAATAACTTAAAATGCCAACACCCATGCGATGATATTTCATCAGATACAAAACTAGTATAATATATAATATAATCATATTTTGACGATATTTATAAAATTGGAGGCAGTATGTGTAAAGAAATATTATTTTTATATTGTGCAAAAAAACAACAATTAAATTGTTTTTGCAGAATTACGTCCAAATACTGCATAATAGAATTCAAAATGGTAACGATTATTGAGTTGGAGATCACTGATTCATCTTATGTGCGCAATCAAAATAGGACTTGTGGAAATATTTACGTTTTGTGAGTATTTTCGGAACTAGAACGAAAAGCAGCGGCGTATAGAGCGGTGATATACCAACAGCTGCTCACGATTCTTACAACTGTAAGACTTTAAAAGAGTGGGTGCAATTCTTGAAAGTCTCAAGATTGTTTATAATTTGATTGAAACTCACCAAACGGTAGCTGCCATTCCGAAGTAGTACAGCAGCAGGAAGACTACGGCACAGTTGGGATTAGCCAACCCGTCTTGAGACAGGATGTTCCTGGTCGGAGTCTGAACATCGTAGCTGCAAGCCACAGCTGCGTGTCCAGCAGCTCCTCGAACACCCCATCCGACAGCAGACAGATTATGACACAGAGCCATAAACACCAGAGGACGAGCAGGATAGCGAAAGCCTCCAGAGTTCCCATTAGAGCCAGACCCAGAACCGACTCCTATGAAGAAGGTGAGCATGGCAATCATAGTCGACACGAAGCAAAGAGTGGCCCAAATGTACAACCAGACTTCGGCCAACCTCTTGTCGGAGGCGTCGTACAGTATTTCAGCATCGCAATACTGAGCACAGCGTTTCGATCTGGTCAGATAGATGTAACTGGTCGACTTGGAGTAATTCTGGCAGGCCAAGTTAGGATTGCCGAAAGGTGGGTTGAGAGTTATGGGTATGGTGGCCGACGGAAGCAAATTGGACGGGTTCGATTCTTCGGGTCCATCCATGCACATGTGCTCGTGATTGTTCTCAGCTGGGAACTGGGAGCAGTTCAGTTCCACGGGCCAAGGAAATCCGAACCCTTTCAAGATTGGGTAGCAACGAGCGTAAACACTCTCGCAAAGTCCTCGGCAAGGGCCTATGGGCATGGCTACTTTATCGGTGCACATGGGTACGTAAACAGAGCAGAGGAACAGGAGAAGTTGAGAGGCACAGCCGTACTGGAGGAGAGGAGTGAAGGTCTGCATGGTGGTGTCAGCATCAGCTTGCATGGTGTGCTTGGCGAAGTTGGGCATGCCGGTGAAGTTGTATCCGATGCTCTTGCACTGCTCCACTTTGATGGGTTCGCAGGTTCTGGAAGTGGGGTCTGCGGCGGCCGCCCCACCCGCCCAAGCCGACCACAAGCTCACCACGGCTAACATCCCCACGGCCCCCATCATGGTCTTTCTTCACAATGTGCACATAATAAACAATAACACTACAACGATCTGTCAGCGAGGAAACGCGACGTACACCCGACCACGACGACACCCACCGCTCGACTGATGGTGAATCGTCGTTGCGACTCGAACCACATGGCGGTCGGCGGATTATCGCTCGACTCTTTCCGGAACCAGTCGGAGATTGACGATGTATGAACATATACATTTGTAAATGTTTAACGTTTTTAAACTTTAAATAAAAAGCTGTCACGATGATTGCCGGCTATGTTTTGATGGGAGACAGGATCAGGGACATAGGCAATAAAGGGAGCGCTTAAGGGCGAGACAATTTTAAGGAACGGCAAACAAAATAAGAAAACAGAAGAAAAGAGGTAAATAAAAAATAATTGAATTTATTATCTTCCGTTTAAATTTTATTACAAATGCATAATTTGCCATTCATGAGTGAATTCTAATTACTTTCATTAAAATATATGATATATGTTTTGAAAAATATCTATCTTTACTGTTTGTATGGCATTTTGAAGTCTCGAGACGTCACTGGACAGGACCGATGAGACTTCAAACTTTTTCAAATTTTTGTGGCGGGGAGGGGGGGGGGGACTTATTTTAAAATTTCGTAAATAAAATATTCCTCTTTTGTCAACATTAAATTAATTATGAATGGAAAAGCATGTGCCTCAGCCAAAAAAAAAATTATTTTATACTTGTCTAGTAGTTAGGCTTAGACTTTACACTTAAAAAAAGTTTTTTAAAAACATACCTCTTCTATAATTTGTACATAAAATTATTATTTTGAATAAAAACACCAATATTTTTTTTTACTACCGCCATCTATGTATAAAATTAATGACTACCAACTGTCCATTTACTTATATTGATGACCAAAATGAGCAATATGACAAAGTATGAAAACGATCGGATAAGAGGCAAACTTTTTCCTGAATTGTAATCGTAAGTGAAACGTAAAGGAGGTATGTAAAAAAAACAATTATTACGCTTCGCTGCAACATTACGTTTCGCACTCTCTTTAACTTTATGCTTCGATGCGTTGTTAACAGATGGCGCAATAACGTATAATTTTAAAATTTATTCCTAAATTATAATGGAAACGACGATATGTCTTGACGAATAGTCTCGAAGAGGTCGCGTCCATCCATCCAACCATGCATGTCCAATTTAAATCGGATATCATGATTCACAGCCATCGTCATCCACTGCTGAATAAAGGCTTCTACGCTTCCATTTGTCTCCATTTTGAGCAACTCTCACCAATCTCATCTCACACGCTTTTTTTAATTTCAATTTATCCATCTCCCCTGTGGCCCTCTTTGCGAGCTCATTCGAACACTTCTTTCGTCCATCTATCGTCCGTTCTTCTAAATACGTGACCCGCCCATTGCTATTTCAATTTCTTTAATTTCACCATTACATCAACCACTTATGTCATACTTCTAACCGTATTTTTTTTTTGTTCCAGTTCAAGTCAAAAAATATATATCGGTTCGGTTCCGGATAAAATAACGGTTAAAAAATAATTGGTATTGGCGAGTTCGTAAAATGAGGTGAAGTATGAATATCTGATAGAATCTTCAATCTTGATTGAATTTGATTCCTGTTACTTTATGACCTAAATGGCACACATGGGGGGATTTAAAGATTTCATATGAATAAACATTTTATTTTGTTCAACGAAGATCAGAATTCATGTTACATGGAGTCACTTACTGCTGATTTATTTAAAGCCGAAATAAATTATCATGAATCACAACATTACTGTTTATTCATTGCCCAGGATTTTAGAAGCTGCTTTGCAATTCATTTTAGTAGCTAACCAATTGAAGTGTATTGAATGATATATGTGATACATTCCGCAGATATGCTCTCGGAATGAAAAGTGAAATAAGTGCTTATAGATATTTGTGCAAGAATATATACATTTTATATACAGTATTCAGGGACGTCATTTGGGAGGCAAGGGCAGGAGAGAGTAATTGCCCCCCCCCCATTAGATTTGGCCAGGTCAGGAACATCCATGTCATTTGATAAAGTATAATACTATGAATCTCAATAAAATCGATTATTTGTTACTAAAAGTTTAGACCAGCAGATAGTGCAACAAATCCAGAATGTCGATCAGCAGCTTCTTTCAATAAAAGAGATTTTATAAAAACAGCCACAAATTGTCCAACTTTTGACCCTCCCCCTCTGTGGAAAAAGCTAAAATGATGTTCTTGGCAGTATTGCATTTTTATTTTGTGTAACACACCTCAATTATTAAATCTATGGTTTGCTGATTATATCTGATGGTGTATGTATAGTAAACGTTTAAATTTTTTACATTGATAAGCAGGAGCATCAATTGATAAACAGCCCTGAGCCATTATATGATGTGTATATAGCAATTTGTATGAATAATTTGTGTATTTTATGATATTGATTTTATTACCAGATTCGTAAATCAAAAATACCAATGTAAACGAAGGACAAAAAAAAGATTCATTGACTAATACACTTTTTATTTAATAAACATTTTTTAACAAATAAAATATATCAATCAATTCAGATGTTAACACCACATGAATGATAATATTTATTTATATATTCAGTTATTAGATACATAGTGTATAAATGTACAAATTTCATTTAAGTTGCTCAAGAATGAAAACGTGTGTGAGTGAGAAAATGCCATTTCTGTCTTTTGATTTACAAGCTGCCTTTCTGAAAATGTTTAAAATTTATTCACTTTTTGTTAAAAAATATTTATTTATTACGGACACGGGTCAAAAATATTACAAATTCAAAAAACAGCAGCGTAATATAATCACCTCGAGCTTGTTATCAAAATCTACACTTCTTATATAATCTTTTCTATACAATCGTTCAAATTTATAAAAAAATTAGCCTTTAGAAATATTTCAATCCATTTACAAGTTGATATACAAGCGAAATTTTCATCATGAGATATACATACATATACAATAGAATTCTTTTCATTTATCAGTTTGATTATTGTACTAAATAAAAATAAATATTAAATCATTCACATTACCTAGCATATCTATAATATATAGGATCCATTGATTATTTTTAAATTATATGTGAAACTTTGCATTTGTTACATTGAAAATGCATATAAAAATAAAGTTTAGATATTTTTAACCTACATAGAGGTCATCTTATATATTAATTTCAGATATTTTTCTCAGATATAATTGCCGATACAAATTTTGCGACGGGATTTTACAACTAAAAATAAACATTACAGTACTTCTCTCTTTTTCTCTCTCATATTTTTTGCTTATGAAAAAATAAATACTGACTTAAATTTTAATTCAAATAAAAATAATCAAAATCATATCGAGGACTTGTTCACATTAATAAATGTTTAGTTTATAGATGATTATATTTTAAAATGTGGCCAAAGTCAACGAAATGTTTTCAATTTTACACGCTGATTTAAAGTGAAAATAATAATAAAAACATTTAAGTAATCTTACTTCAAAATAAAAGAAGTGTTCAATAGTGATAGTGCAATGCGCAATGTATGAATAATGCCATTAAAATTTTAGTCAAAACTATCTACTATATCATATAAGCATATACACTTTGGTTTTGTTTGAAGATTTCAAAAATGTTGGTATTCAAGAGAAATGCCAAAATAATAAAATACGATAATGCGTTGCGCGATCACATTTAATATCAACGAAATAAATTCATATATGATGAGAAAACTACCAATGATATATAATTAAGCTTTTGGGAAATTCATTCAATTTAAATATTCCTACGATTACTACCTATATGATAATAATATAAGCAGATCAAAAATTTTCTTAAGCTTGAAAATAAGCAAAAAATAAAAATCATCACATAAAAACGTTTAACAACTAAAACCATAATTAAAATACTAAGACTGATGATGCACGAAGGGGGAGAAGGGGTACACATTTATTGCGATTACTTTGTAAATTTTTTGTTTAAAAATACAAATTTTATACAACTGTGCTGTTCGATTCGAGCCGCAGTTTGAGCGTCTCTCGCTCGCGCTGAACGTCGGCCAGTTCGAGGCTCAGCTCTTGACATAGCCTACACAGCAGAGAATTCTGCTCTTGGAGTTTCCTAAGGGAGTCGTCGCTTCGAATACCTAATATACTGTTAGAACTATGATCGCCCAGATTAGACGTTTCGGGACTTTCTGAATTGCGTGGCGTTGGCTTCCTATAGACTTCGAACGCGCCGTGCTTCCTCGGCACATGCGTCTCAATATCGTCGAAGCTGGCCCGAGTTCTCGGTAGATTAATAGGCGCCGAGCTCTCAACAGCGGGTAACGGGAGATTGTTTTGAAATTGGGCAAAGTTTGCGAACGTCTCGATCGACTCTTCGATTTCGTTGAAGTTTTGCGATGTTTGTGTATTTTGACTAAATGCATCGCACGGACTGAATGGAGGATCGGCGATCAAGCCGAGTACGTCTCCTTCACTTCGTTGATTGATGAGTTTTTTACTCTGAGGACTGGTTATGGAAGGCGATATCCTTGGAGGTATTTGAGGAGGCGGATTCGCAACAACTACGTGTGAACCTTTCAGTCTGTTCAAGTCCAAGCTACTACTGCGAGTGTGTGTTCGAAGAGGTCTAGGAGGAGGAGGCGGAGGTGGGTCTTTCTTCGGAGCGTATTGTAAGGAAACAGGACCGGAAATGTCTTCTGATATGCAAGGAACTTCTTTGGTTGGCGGTGGTGGAATGGCACCGATATTCTTAAGCACCGGTTTCTTGGCCTGTGGTCTTTGAATGGGTTTGAATTCCGCACTAGAAGCTTGAACTGAAGGCAGACTGTTAATATCACAAGACAATTGCGCACTCAATTTCTTAGGACTTGCTACTTCGTGGGAATCTTGGAAGTTACATGCTAAATCTTCTAGTTTTCTGGGAGAAGTGCCACCCGAGTCTGAAGATTGAATCGGAAGAGATGACGCCTCGGGCGTGACTCTCAATGGAACTGGATGAAATATCTTAGGATCCCTTTCTACAGCAGACTTATGAAAATCGAAATTGACTGGTTTTGGACCGGGACTGGCTATACTTGAGGTAGGTGAATCGATAAATTTCGTCCATTCCTTGTTGCCCGATAGTGCTTCGGGTTTATTTCTAATTGGTGCTTCACCGACGACTGGCGAACTGAGCGATGGGGAGCTATCGTCTAGATTTAAGGTCTTCAGGTTTTTGCTCTCGAATGAATCTATGTCGTTAGGGGGCGGTTTAGCATTGGGTAAGGGAATTGTAGGTAATTTTGAATTGAATTCTGTAGATATATTAATATTAGAACTAGATCCTAAGTCCACGAGATTGGATGTGACAATTTGTTCTGGACTGCGAACTGGTGATTTTTGTACTTTTGGAACTAAACATTGCGGTAAGACGTCAGGTACAGGTATGTCTTTGCGCCGCAGTACGACCAAGTGCATAGCAGTGATAAATTCTTCAATGCACAAAGCGCCATCTTTTGTTACATCTGATAATAACCAAATTTTACGTAGATCTGTTACAGGTAACCGGGATTTTTCAAAGAAACGCCTGAAAAAGAAAAATTTATTTGATTTAAAATGATTTTATAGATTCACCAAAATCAAACTGACGAATCATTTTAGAACAATTTTTTATTCTAGCGTGGAGATTTCACCAATATTTTTTTATATAAGTAAAATTTGATATAAAGATTTTGCTTGGTTTTTATTTGATAATAAAAACATTTTCATCTTTAAAGAGGTATAACTGAAGCTTGAGAACCAGAACATTCATTAAATTTTAATAAAATAAATATATACATTTGTGTGAATTGGTAATTGGATTATTAGTCACATGGCGATCGCCCAAAAGACAATTTTTGCCATGAAAATCGCGAATACGGAATATTTGGCACTCGAGTTCTTGTTAGTATGATAGTTATCGTTCGTATGATGAACTTTTTGGCTGCCAGATGTTCCGTTTTAGAGATTTTAGTGACTTTTGGGCGATCCCTTTGTGACCAATAATCACCGAACCGTGTGAATTGAATCCTAAATACATATATGATATAAATAAAATATTCATCTAGTATTTCAAAGTACGCCAGTTTGATTGGATATTTAAAAAAATATTTTAAAAATTACCTAGCTATACTTCCAGGGACTAAACTATGAACATCGGGTTGCAACAATTGAAACTGACCAACGTAATGAAGTCGTTGTTCAGGACTGACTCGCCATACGGACCTACTGAAAGATCTGTCACCTTCAGTATCCCCGCCTTCTTCATCAGACGAATGACGATCCGAAGATTCCTCTTCTGTACCTTAAAAAATTTACAACTCTATAGACAACGACATACAAAAACTTCACACAATTTAACAGGAAACATGATATCCCTGGGCTGTTTCAATTGTCAGCAATTACGGCTAAAATTTCATTTTTTAAAAACTAACCAAGTAATTGGGTATGCTCCTCTCCGATGGACATTGCCGGCCAACGTCCGCGATTTGGACCACTCGTAGAAGTCCATGGTGCGTGAGGTCCTAATAATCCTTGGGCACGCTGATCTGCTACGGAATTAGTCGGCGTTGGACTTTCGCTAGCCGTACTCCAAGGAGATCCATTTTTAGCTCGCATCTAAAATGTGAAAAACATATTTTTAATGCTAATCCTTAAAAAAAAAACACATGTGGCTAGTGCTAATGCTTAAAAAATTACATGTGGCACTACATAATATATTTTGCATAAAGATATTGTAAAATTCTCTATTTTTACCAATTAGTAATAGCGTAAAAAATCTGTTTCTACTATCAGTTTGTTTGTTTTACTGATATCTGTAAACTTGCTCTACAGACACGTCAAGCGTTAGATTAAAAACAGAGCTATTTTTTTAAAATTGTATAATATTGCAGTACTAATAAAAAAATAAATAAACTAATAAAATTCTTCATATTAATGTGAATAGAAAGTGATTAAACTTGATCAGTACATGCATTGATGTGTAAAATAAATACATATTATGTATTGCTTAATAATATACCTATTATAAATAAACAATCGCTAATGTAAAATAAATGCAAAAGTAAATACAAATAAGCTTATTTAATATCTGAATTATAACAGTATTTACATAGATTAATAGCATATTATATTAACTGAAACAGTGAACTCAGTCGAAGGTACATAATTGGTTTGTAATATACATACAAGCAAATTGAATGTTCGACGAGCATATTATTACCAGTAATTACACTATTTTAAGTTCTATTATAATATACATGCATATGAGTTAGAGAGATACTTGCAAAAACGCACATAATACACTCGTTTGCATGAGACTTTAGGTATATGTATGTAACTGCATGTTTAGATTTTATAATATGCTATCAAGCTGTATGAAGATTATGGATTTGATAACAGGGATAATACCTTCATCTGATGTTTAAGTCCATCACTTCTCAACTATCATTCAAATACACAATACAATTTCAATTAAACAGTCAGTAAAAATATCAATACAAAATGTTTCCATAATATATACCTAATAGAATAATAATCCTTTAGCATTTTTATGAAAAATATTGAATTTGTATCGACAAAATAAACACAATGCTAAAGAATTAAAGATATTATTATGTAAAACGATCGCCATGTTAAACTTACAGTATGCGAATGTTCCGAGTGTTGCGATATCGTTTCTGATTCAACTTCCGAATCGGTGCTTTGAGATTCTACGTTGTCGTGTAGCGAGCTTCCCGGAGGAGCTTCGACGTCTGACGATGACAGTCGCATCGGCTCGTATGATCTAAAAGATTTGTCGCGCTTGTGATGCAGTCTCAGTTCGGCCTTCTGTCCGGCTACTATCGGCGAGTTGGAAAGCTGTATCAGATCGGGTTCGCCTTCCGAGTTCAGGTTCCACGTGAAGCGGGGCAACGGCAAGTCTACCGGTGAGGTGAGGATCTCCAATCTTAAAGGCATGTTGGCTTGGTGTGCCGCTACCAACTTTAGAGCGGAGTAAAACTCTTTCCTATTGATATGAGTGGTATTTGTCGGACTTGCATAACTAATTTCGGCAATCTGGAAATAATATATTAAATTAATGTACATATGTATAATTTAGTAGCTGATAAGAGGTTTTAACGATATAAAATAATATAATGATTATGTGTACGTAAATTAGACGTAGCATATTTTTTTTTGGATATATGTAAAACATTATTTATATAATTTATTGCCGGTAGTACAATCAATAAGAAAAATAAAAATTTCTGCTTCATTTTAAGCTCAATTTTTATGATCGATCCGAGGCGATGTAAAACAATTGAGTTCATCTGTTGCTCTTCATTATAATTTGCCTCTTGATAAGGTGGAATCTAGTTCAATAGGGGAGAGACTACAGCAATCAGCTCAGTTTATAGTACTTAGTCACTTGGACCGTTACTAAAGGTAACGTTATAAAGTTGTTGCTACTATTGTAAAAAAAGAGCAAGTAGTTCAATTTTAAAATTTGATTTCACACACACACATACGTAAATGTATTACTAGGTGACCGGAAAAATGCACTCTCGAGACATCCAAACTTTCAAAGATGCTCAAAGAGAACTAACGCAATAGAATTCCACAAAAATGGGTATTTGTATGTTATCCGAGGGTGCTAATCTTTTTTTGTAAAATTCTATTGCGCAAGTTCTTTTTGAGCGCTTTTGAAAATATGACTTCTCGAAACTGCGCTACTATTCAGTGCAATTTAGTGCATCTTTCCGGGAACCGTCTTACTAATTCACCAACTTTACTTTAAAGTGAGCTTTTTGAATATGCTATACATACATTAGTTTTACGAGTGCTTGATA
The DNA here is from genome assembly GCF_051622035.1 of Arctopsyche grandis. Lineage (NCBI taxonomy): Eukaryota > Metazoa > Arthropoda > Insecta > Trichoptera > Hydropsychidae > Arctopsyche > Arctopsyche grandis. Next base: position 14,742,423 of record NC_135367.1, read on the forward strand.
CGATTCATCCGCATCGAGGATCTTGAATCTTTTTTTTGTTACTACTATTCCAAAATATATACGTATAATATGGAAATTTACTTCTCGATTTGAAGCGAGAATCGTTTTGCTTAAATTTGAAATATCACAATATATTATCAAGTCCATTTTTTACTGAGAACAAAACTCAGTTTGTCGCAGTTTCGATTTACATTATTTTAAATTTGTCCTAATACAGACACAATTCTATAAAAATCGATGAACTTTTTTTGATAGATTCATACATTATTACATACACAATTTAAATTTCTATATATATATATATATATATATATATATCATAAATATTAAAATAAATAACTTATATATATATATATATATATATATATATATATATATATATATATATATATATATATATATATATATATATATATATATAAGTTATTTATTTTAATATTTATGAATATATAGCAGTATATATATATATATATATATATATATATATATATATATATATATATATATATATATATATATATATATATAATGCGAGCAAAAAATTCTAAAAAATAGTAGCATATATGACAGTTAATTTGGTACCGCTTTCTACTATGAAATGATAATTAGTAAAAGAGTGCATACAAATGGTGATCATCTGACCGAATTCCTAACGATTGGCAGTGCGGTAAAAAGTAGATCGATCCTCGAAATCAAAGTGTGGGGTGTGGGGTGTGAGGTGTGGGGAGTACCTGCTTGAGTGTGTCGTCGTGGAGACCTGCAGAGCGGAAGAGTTCGGTGGCCTTGAGTATGGGAACGGCGCCATTGGCCTGCTCGTCGCAGCACACGAACAGGTCTCCGAAGTAGCGCTGCTCCGTCTCCGAGAGGCGCAGCTCGTCCATGCTGGATTGCTGGATGGCTGAATGGCTGAATTGCTAAATGGCTAAATGGCTAGATGGCTAAATAGGGTGGGTTGCTGAAGGTAGCTGATGCTGATCAAGACGATCGCGCACTCGAATCCTGCCCCCCGGTCCCGTGCGACAAGTCGGCTTCTCCACTCCCCACTGCTCACTGCTGACTGCCCACCGCCCACTGCCAACTGCCAACTGACAGCCGCAGCCGACAGCCGACACTACGACTGCCGCTGTCGCTGTCGCTGTCGACCGCCTCAACACGACCTAACGTAACGATGTACAACCATGTCTAAGCCTCTTTTAGCTTTCGAATAATTATCGCTCCGCGTGTTTGTTGTGATTTTTTCACCGTTTAAAATTTATCCCACGGTTAATTATACGCCTAAAATTTTCATTCACCCTAATTCGCTTCGAACGATTTCGTTTAGTTGATTCAATAAAAAATTGTGCAATATATCATACATATAGACCAGTGGTGTGCGCTGAAATTCTCTCTCTTTTTGTCGTACGTTTGTTCCTCTTGTATCCCGTTCGTGCACATTAAGTAAGGCTGTACGACAAAAAGAAAAAGAATCACAGTCACTGATATAGACGAACTTAAAGTAATCATTCAATAATAAAAATATAGCTCAGTGGTATACGGGTTATGGTCCCAAATGTGAATTGCTACCAGGATAACGAAAACTGCGCGCGCGGGGCTCCTGTCGCACGTAAATTCGTCCCACAGGAAAATTGCTGTACAGAAAACTGTCCAAATATTGCTCAGCATCAGCCGCCCTCGCAGACCCCGCAACGCGGGGGGCGACGATACCTGGGGGGCGACACTGAGCGTGCCTTTTTTCACTGATATATTAAATTTGTTCCGTAACTTTTTTGAGAACTTCTCTTATTTTTCAATCTATTAGTACTATATGTGTATGTACTATATGTATTTACATACATTATTATACATATTTTGAATTCATCCTCATTGTGTAATTGATCTATGCAAATAGGGCTAGAAGACTGCCGTCTTTTTCCATCTTTTGAACGTCAGTGCCACTTTTCAACCTATTTGCTGAGAATTCTCTCTTATTTTTTACGAGATTTTTATGATTATCAAATCTAAAATGACGTTACGGACTCGTATGCTCGTATCACCATATGAAGTTCATAGGTCTAGTCGATAATAATAAAAATCTCGTAAAAAAAAGAAATTTGCCGAGCAATAATTTCGGCAGTTTTCTGTACGGCAATTTTCCTGTGCGACAAGAGATCCGCGTAGGCGATTTTCGTAGCGGCGGTTATCCTGGTAGCGATTCATATTTGGGATGTAATCACCGAACCAACTCAGTACGCCAAAAGTGTCTCTTTTAAATTAAGCATAAATATTGTTGCGTATATTACTACGAAAAAAATACGCATTATTTTTGTGTAATATTTATATTTTGCTTATTTTATAAGGTTCGATGATTATTCCGCAAAAAGCGATCTTGCGCACGTCACTAAAATCTTGATCACGGAACATCTGGCACCCAAAAACTCCATCAATTGAAATATTGTACTAATGAACACTCGAGTGCCAGATATTTTGTTTTCGTAATTTTGGTGACGTGCGCGCGATTGCATTTTGCGCAATAATCCGTTCACCATTTTATAAATAATTCCCTATAATTCATAATAATAAGCATTCTAAATAATCGATGAAAATTATAACATAATTGCAGACTGGATTATTATGGCATTTTCTTATTCCAAGAGTATTCGATTCGACCTCAAGAAATTGTGTTCATATTCAGTATATTTTTAATGTGAAAACCTTAATATGAATATTGTACCGAAACAATACCAATACTGTTCGCATGAATTATTGAAAATTAATGCATTATTTAAAGGAACCACACCTTTTACGTAATTTCAATCTCGTACATTTAACTATCAGAAACATTATTGACTATAATATTATGTAGAAATATTTTAAAATAATTTAATTATATTCTGTTTAATCTATTTAAGTGTTGTTCGTCTTCGTTATATTTAGCTTAAGTGAATTTGATATGTGCATAAAGAATGAAAAATTTTACCATCAATGTGCAATTTTTATTTTATTTTCACTTAAAATTTTTGAATCGCCTTCTCTTTAGAAAAAAATTATAAGCATTTTGTGCAGTATTTGGTCACCATCAATTTTATTATATCGATACTAGATTTTTTTATTCACTAGTTCGTTTTAAAATATGCATGTCAATTTATTATCGCTACACATGAACAAGTACATGCATATGTACATACATGAAATTAAAACCCTAGTTTCAATTAATTTGTGTTGTAATTTTTCTGATTTGTTATCAATAATAATTAATGTATCAAAAAAATATTTCAATTAAGCATGGATTTTCTTACCTCGAAATTTCTAACTTAGGAAATTAAGTATCATAGACGAAAACTATAATTACTTAAGTTTAAAAACTTACGCACCAGAGTACCTAATTTAAAATCATTATAATTAAATGAGAGTATTAAATTTCAGGTGGAAAATATAATGTCAAATTTTCCTTATCTGTTACAAATTGCACTGAGCATTATCAACTGTTTATGACATGGTTTAATCTTTTTTTTTATAAATTGTTCAGCCATAAAACAACACACTATCAATTCGAAATTGTTTATATTTTGACTGTCAATATTTGAACAAAAATAACTAAAACTACTAAGTCGCTTAGTGATGGAATTTCGATATTATTTATCAGATTTTTTTTCGTAAAACAAAAATTGGGGTCATCATGAGTCAAAAATGTTTCTCAGATAAGAGTATCCACCCTACACAACGTATAAACAAAATGAAAGACAGAAATCGTATTAAATTTTTATTTTCCAAAGGCAATTTAAATGACTGCTTTTAAAAAATATTTAATATTGATATTACTAAATGTAATGGATGACACAGTCATACTTTATATAGCACTTGAAGATGGAAATAGCTAAATATGTATATGAAATGCATAGATATCGTTCAACGGATGTAAATTGAATGTTTAAAATTAAAAATGCGAATTTTGAAGTCTTCAGTCCTTGGTTTGCATGAACTTGATGAGGTCGATGACTCTGCATGAGTATCCGAATTCGTTATCATACCAGGAGATGAGTTTGACAAAGTTGTCATTGAGTGAAATGCCAGCAGATGCATCAAAGATGGAGGAGTGGGTGGATCCAATGAAATCAGAGGAGACAACGGCATCTTCGGTATAATCCAAAATACCCTTAAGAGGACCGTTGGCAGCTTCCTTTACTTTCTGTTTAATAGCATCGTAAGAAGCTCCCTTTCCGAGGCGTACAGTCAGATCTACGACTGATACGTTGGCGACGGGTACTCTGAAAGCCATACCGGTCAACTTTCCATTGAGGGATGGAATGACTTTACCGACAGCCTTGGCAGCTCCGGTAGAGGCGGGAATGATGTTTTGGGCAGCTCCACGTCCATCTCTCCACAACTTTCCAGAAGGTCCGTCGACGGTCTTCTGGGTGGCGGTGGTGGCATGTACAGTTGTCATGAGACCTTCTACAATTTCGAAGTTGTCGTTGATGACTTTAGCGAGGGGAGCGAGGCAATTGGTGGTGCAAGATGCGTTGGAGACGATCTTCATGGATGGATCGTAAGCTTCGAGGTTGACACCGCATACGAACATGGGAGCATCAGCACTGGGAGCGGAGATGATGACTTTCTTGGCACCACCTTCCAAATGAGCCGACGCTTTTTCAATGGTGGTGAATACTCCGGTGGATTCTACAACGTATTCAGCTCCAGCTTTTCCCCATGGGATGGCCTTAGGATCGCGTTCCTGGAACACTTGGATTTTGTTGCCGTTGACGACTAAGCAGTCCCCTTCAGCAGTGACGGTGCCCTTGAAACGACCATGTGTAGAATCATATTGGAACATGTAGACCATGTAGTCCAAGCCAATGAAGGGATCATTGACAGCGACTACGGTGCCTCCCCGTTCAATAGAAGCTCGGAGCACCAAACGACCAATACGTCCGAAACCATTGATTCCGATCTTCGACATCTTGGATTAGATTGTTCTGAAATTAAACAAATAAATTCTATCAATAAAAATTACACAAATCAAATAGCACACTGTTGTTACAATGTGAACCTGTGAATTAATCGGAAACTGGGGATCAATTAGATAAAGCATACCAAAATTATTTGTAATTATAAAACATAAGCTACTTAATAAAAATAATCCTGAAGGTGGATTAATTTTTAAATAACCATAAATACGAATGGATTAAAATTAATATTTTATAATCTTAAAATATTAAAGGGTATATAAATTTCTTTTAATTCATACATTCATAAATAAATAGATAAGAATAGAGTCAGTGCTATATATTTTGCACACAAGGGCCGGGGTTTTGAACATGCATTTTTCAATCGTAATTGGGAGTGATTAACTCACTCTATTGTTTGAATAGTTTGATGTTTGCACAATACATTAGAACAATTATGACCTAAGATATACATATGTATAACGTGTGCAGTATTATATTTAGTATGATGCAAACATCAGAACAATTATGACCTAAGATGTATAACGTGTGCAGTACTACATTTAGTATGATGCAAACATATGAAACTCTTCTTATGTGTTTTTTTTTCAGTCAATAGCAATTAACATTTTAAAATTCTAAACTAATAAATTTTAATAAATTATATATAATTCAAATTTAAGTTATTAATGTTACAAATTAAAGACAAGAAGTTTCAAATTATTTAAGTATTCAATTTCGCAGAAGACATGTCCATAAATTTTGTTTTTACTTTTAAGTACAGTAGAACCTCAATAATCCAGATTATATAAAAAAAATAAAGAATATTAAAATAGAAAAATCAGATTAAATGAATTCGTTTTCTAATGTCCAAGGATGGAAACATGAACAGTTTTTGTTCAATGTCATTCATTTGGATTGCTTATATTTTTTTTCCCCCTCTTTTTGATTATTCAGACCATCTTATCCCCATTCAGTTTCTATAATTAAAACTATTGTACTATTTACTAAGATACAGGTATTTCATTCCAAATTGATTTTTTTTCATTTTCAAATTAAACCATTTTCAATGAAAAAGGGTCAATTTGAAATGAACTAGTAAAAAGGGTAAATTTGGAATGAAAAACCGATTCTTATAAAACGAAAAAGTCTGAAGATAAAAGAATACTACATATACACAAGACTGGCCAACTTGGGTGAACAGCGGATGCAAGGCACCCAGTCTCACGTATGAAAAGTGGATTTTATTCGGACAAAAACATTTGCATTAGTCTCAGAAACCTGAGGCCTGAAGATGAGTCGTCCTATTTGGTTTTTTTTGGAATACAAATATTTAAAGGTATTTCATGAAGACATTGCACAAACTCTAATGGAGAATGAATTTCCTCGAATAATTATTTTATAATATATTATTCAAATTATTTTCGCATCGAGAGGGCCTGCCCTGCATATACAGACGTCTAGAAATTTATTTTTTAGTAGTAAAGAGACGCCAAATTCTTTTTTTCTTCTAAATATAAAGTAATGAAATACCAAGTATAATTTTTTTTCAAAAATTTTATCTTTCAGTATGTTAAAAAAATTATATAAATCTAAAATCGGCCAAGGCTTTTTAAATACATTATGTATTGTATATAATTACATATTGAAATTAATTCAAAAAAATCAAACTGAAAAACAAAATATTCACACATTGGACATTGGATGAATTCTTAGCATATTTGAACCAAACATTCAACTTTTTTTTTTCTTCATTTGTTTCTGCCGACAACTTTCAAAAAGTAGCCGAGAACAAATGAAAACTAAAACGCAATTCGGATCGAAGACGCGAGACCGATCACGTAACCCATAATTGGTGCAGCAAAGTGCACAACAACCATTTTGGGCGTGCCGGCCGGCACCAATTCCTCAACAAACTATAAAATTCAAAGAAATCAATTCAAACTAAATAGAATCCAATAAGAAAATACTTTAAACAATTCAATATAGATAGACCAAACCCTAGAACAGTCCAAGCGAGCGTAGGATCCTCGGAACGTTTCGAGGTCGTATGAAGGTCAACCGAACGGAAACCATCACACGAGAGTCGCGCCTCGACAATTACGCAACTGAACCAACCGGACGATCATTGGTGACAACCGGACGATATTCGCGATGGCATGGAGTTTTCGTAATTGATGATGATGATGTGGCTGAAGGTGGGGCCACGTCTGGTTTCGATAAAACGATCGTGCGAATGGTTTTAAGGGACGTTTCAGATTAGCGTGCAGGGATTTTGAAGGGTGTGGTTTGAGGGTTTTCTGGTAGAAGTACCGGTCACCGGTCACCGGTCACCAGTCACCAGTTACCTGTTGAGTAGTCGCGAAGAGGTGTTTCCCGACCGGCGTCTGAACGGAGAGTGACGGAGGGGCGCCAATTCACAGAGGTGACCGGCTAAATCAGGGGTCCCTACTGCTGGTTTCGAGCGCTCGACTCTTTCGATGGATTTTGATTCTACACTTATTATTGGTTGTAATGTTTGGTGTTATCAACGCCTTATCATTTGATCGATGGTTGATAGACTGCGTTGATAATTTGGCATTTTATCGTATGTACGTATTGGTGGTTGATAGAGCTTGTGGTAGGAAAACTGCGTTGTAGACAGAGAAATGTAATATTAATAGACGTGGCTTTAGGTGTTCTTTTGTGGTCTACCTCACAGGCCCGAATGTAAAACGCACAAAAACGCAAATATCGGAAGGCAAAGATCGAAAATTGAAAGATCTTAAGTCGAAAGATAATAAAAAAGGTGCATGGTACTGTTGCGTAGGGGTGGGTGGAGGATCCAAGTAAAAGGCCAACAGTCGTTTCACAGCATTTATTGATGATTAAGGAGATACACGCAGTGTCACTGCTAAGTCCAGAATGACCTGAGATCGCTTACGTACCGCCTTATAATGGGTAGATCTCTCAGGACGTCTAATCTGTTTACCTACTTTATAGTCACGTATTCGGATATGTATTCCCACGGTATGAGAAGTGCAATCATTGTTTCATGCACTTAGCTTGTCGCTAATCCTTAAAACCCACTTATACCAGTCGCACGGTATGCATTTAGTTAATCCGTTAACAGATATCCGTTACAGATAATCTTTGAACGGTCACACAGTCTCTGGGATTCTATTCGCTTAATCCGCGGCGTACGTTACAGTACTGTAGGAATCTCGTCGTCGTCATCGTCATCGAAACCTTCGAGAATATTCCGCAACAACAAACTACATTCCCGAAACCCAGACGACATGCACCTGCAGTCATTATATTAAACTCAGGCGGAACGCCCCTACCAGTCGAGTGGAACCAAAACGGTCGAAACACGCCGCCACCATTAAAATACATCGAGCGGAAAGGCGCCAAGCATTCCAGAAAATTCGACGCCTCGACGAAAACAAAATTCCTCTCGTACGCGTCAATAACCACTTCCATCAAGCATTCCAGAAAATTCGACGCCTCGACGAAAACAAAATTCCTTTCGTACGCATCAATAAACTAAATGCTCGTACGACCACTTCCATCAAGCATTCCAGAAAATTCGACGCCTCGACGAAAACAAAATTCCTCTCGTACGCGTCAATAACCACTTCCATCAAGCATTCCAGAAAATTCGACGCCTCGACGAAAACAAAATTCCTTTCGTACGCGTCAATAACCACTTCCACCAAGCATTCCAAAAACACTATAAAAGGAGGTACAACCCAAACAACGCCAGTCGACCCACAACAGCAAGCGTCGACACACAGCACCAGACCAGTCGACCCACAACAGCAAGCGTCGACACACAGCACCAGACCAGTCGACCCACAGCAGCAAGCGTCGACACACAGCAGCAGACCAGTCAACATACAGCTCCTGACCAGCCACCACTACACTACGCGGACTTGGAAGATCAACCAGCCGGACGAGCCAGCAACACACTGCCGTATCCAGAGACCTTCCGTACATAGCTGAATGCTGAGCCAGCGACACTCTACCATATCCAGAGACCGCTGAACGACATACTTTTGCCCACAAATACCATACCTTTGTACAACCATAGGCAAACAATAAAACTTTATAAAACTAGCACAACAGTGTTTCGTTAGGCCGGGATACGGTCAACACACATGTAACCCGCCTACATTGGTACTAATCCGACGTGATCTACGCAACCTTCTGATCATCCAACAGCGCTGTCAACACATCGCTACCCCGCCTACATTGGTGACCCCATCTTTGAACCACACAACAGTGTTTCGTTAGGCCGGGATACGGTCAACACATCGTACCCCGCCTACAGTACTTTATGGCATTTGATACTTGACTTCATTCTGTTTTTTTTTTTTAGTAAAATGCTGGACTTTTTTTAAATGGAAAAATTTATTTGTAAGTGAAAGTATTTAATATTGAAAACACGATATAAATGGGAAGGGGGGGGGGGTATTACACTATCGATACGGATCGTGATTCTAGTATCGCGGATTTCAAAACAACCCTAACTATCACGATACTAACATGTTATACTATCAATACCGATCACGTGATAATATTGTAAGTGTGATAGGCCCCAATCAGATAGGAATGTATTATATTTATTTATTTCAGAATTAAAATTAGACCAAAGTGACTTGACAGGTTGCCCCAATGTGTCACTATGGCCAAATAAAAAAATATATGAATACATTAAGAATTAAACAGAAATTTTGTTAAGTCCCCATACGAGATGGAGAACAATTCATCATTAATTGCAATCGCATGCACTACTGATGAGCTAAGGTGTAAGCAGGTAAGAAAAGAGAATGTCATCGAGACATGTGGGATCATTTTGGAAAGTTCCAAGAAAGCCCACCAATATGCTAAAAAAATGCTTAACTAAGCTACATGTACGTAGACCTACAATAAATTGGTCAGTAACTTTGGTTTTAGTTAGTTATTATAATAAATGGTCAGTCATTACGATAAAAAATGGTATTTAAATAAAATAAACGATCAGTACATGTACATATATATCAATGGTCAATTGTTTATGGCATTTGGATTATAATTCGACACAATGAAATTATGTATATTGTGCAGTCTAAAACAAATGAGTGATTTTTTGTAATTTTATAAAGTGGATTTGTTGATGAATCCAATAAAATATTTATGGATGAACTGACCAATTCATATATAGTTTTAAACGTTTAATTTACAAGTTGCTGACAAATCATTTAGTATGAATAAATACGATGATGATGGATAGTTGTTCTCAATTTTTACCCATAAAGGTTGCCTGCACCTGGTTAAATTCATGCGATACACTACGTATTCGCCACAAATTAAATGAATAATAAATTCACTACTTATGATTAGACTGCATTTGTGCAATTCCTCAGAAAAGATTACAATATAATATGTCACGTCAAAACCGCTTAAGAACACATAATATATGCATGTACTTCTATTGATTTGTACATACATATATGTATGTACATACATACACACATATACATATGTCAGTCAAAATGATAAAAAATTAACAATGATCATATAATTTTGAAGTTCTATAACAACTTTAATGTTAAAGTGTAATATTTTTAATTTTCTTTCTAGAGGTTATCTAAACTTTCTTTGTTGGTGATATCCTCAAAATAACCTTCAAAGAACAAATCGATAGAGAATATGTCGTTTTGTAACATTGGCGGTCAAATGCACAATATATGTATGTATTTTCTAAATTTGTGTGAATATTTACGCGACTACAAATGTTCAGTTAATGCATTTTCCAATGGGTGAACTGCAATGTTGATTACGTGCGATGTTTTAATACAAAAAGTGATGTTAATTTATAGAATTCCACCTTCAATGTCAAAAGAGACATTGGCAAAATAGTGAATTTTATGATACTCTCTCTCTCGTGAGAGCTTTCTTTTAGTCTTTATTTTTCTCGACGTAGACAGACCAACGGCGAGAGACGAAATTAGATTTTCAGGGATAGATACAAGCATGCAGTTTTATTTGATGGATACTTCAGACTTCAGAGCTATGCGTAGGTAATGCAGAGTGCAATTGCAGATATCTGCAAGGAGTAATGACCTTTACGTTGGTTTTATGACACTGTACATATCGGGAAGTGTGAAACCATATTTAGAGGTGAATTTTGCAACGCTACAATAAAGCAAAAATTCGATAACAGGATTTTTTATATTATTTGGATAATTAATTAAAATGTATTAATTATATTTTTTAATATGTAATAACTAATTTATTTGCGAGTATCCAAGTTGGCAGTTATTTAAGCTAATCTTTAAAAAAAACAAATTCATTTCATCAGATATAATTAAAATTGTTTCCACGCAGTCACATATTAGAAATTTCTTAATCGTGTACGTGGTGTTTTCGTCTTGGTGTTTTCATGTAGGCGTATTTTATAAATTCTATTAGGTAGGTGTTAAATGTATGGGCAATAAGAATGGGTTTATTAGATTTATATAAGTGACCGATAATTGTAATAATCTAATATATTGGATACATTAATGGAGAAAAAATACGCTTTTGTGAGATAAATACGCTGTACCATTCTTAAGTATGTATTTATAAATGTTAATCATTAGGAGTTTTTAATTCTAACAGATGAATAAATCTGTTTCCAAGCCCACGAATAGAAAAAAATGAATAGAAATTGCCTACCTTAATGAATTTAAAATTTTTGAACAGTATTATATACTTAAATATTTCTCAAGTTAATTGTATAGTTTGGACAATTATTCAATGAAAAACTCATAATTATTAATATATTTCAATTACATTTTTTTATAATCAATGTACATAGGTAATGAAAAATACGCACTTAAGATAGGTTCAGTATTTTTATCTCACAAGGGCGTACTTTATCTTCTTGGAAAAAGGTTCCATTAACGTATCCCAAGCCAATATAATTTTTTTACAATTATTGCATTGTATGAATAGTTTTTAGAATTTTTTTTATTTGTTTTTAATGTATTTTTTTAATTCATAATTTGCAATTCACACACATTTTTTGAATAATAAAACGATTAATCAGTTGTGAATTTATTATTATAAGCTTATTTATTGTAAAACATTATTTTAACACAATTATTAAAATACATAATTTTGATTGTACACGTATAAGCAGCGATGTATCATACATTGAAAATAAGCGCGCGCTTGGGGCCCCCGAATCTTGGGAGCCCCGAAATGAGCCTTTGCTACCAAAATTTACAACTTATTATTATCATTGTCCATAATACGTTCATAAGCCAAGAATAAATGAAATTAATATCTATTTTATATAGTATTTTAAAATAGTACATATTTTATTCCAAAAACTGTTAGTGTTTCAAGTACATATAGTAAATAAATAAAAAAAATATGGCTTTGTAAAATCTTTATGAAAAACCATATACTGAAAAGCATGGAAAAAACGATGATATCATATGGGCAGTGCCGGCCTTACACCCAATGGCGCCCTTGGGCAATTGTTTCTTACACCCTTAGAAAAAAATTATAAAAATTGGATTACCATCCTCCTTTTTCCGGGCTTAGGACCTTGTTATAGTTTTAGGCAGTGCCAGCAAAAGCATAGTAACACAAATGTTTGGATATAATTATGCTGTTTTATAAAATGTATTACAATGAGTGAATTCATTTTACCTTGAACTTTATTTGAAAGAAGGGCTTTTCAATTGATAACTTTTCATTGCTAATAATATCAGATTTTGAATTCTCTGTGTGGCCACTTGAAATAAAGGGCGAGTGTTGCCCTATGGGACTATGGGGAGAACGTCGCGTTACAACGTTATCAGTTAGAATCTTCCATAAATATATTAAAGCAGAAAATAGTGTAAAAAACCTTTGGAGAATATCGAAAAAAGTATGCGATGTTACAAAAGATTTTGCAGCGTCGTATAGCACAAGATTCAAATTGTGGCTGCCACTGGAAAACGCTAATTATAATACAAAAAGGAATGCGCCTTCACCCAATGAATAGAATTTTCCAAGTATAAATGTTGAGTTTAGAAAGTAGAGGTGCCTTTGGAGCTATAATCTAAAATTTTGTAGGGCATTTGGCGCTCTAATTTTAAATTTTAAAGCGCCTTTGGCTTGTTGAGTGGCGCCCCAAATAATATGACGCCCTCGGGCGCCACCCGGCTCAGCCCCCCCCCCCAAAACCAGCACTGCTTTTGGGGGTGCCTCAAATTTCAAATGCGCCTGGGGTCCCCCATTTACTTGATACGCCACTGTATATAAGTAGAATGATAATACATAAAGCTTACAGTGTAATAACTTATTTTCGATTCGATCTAATATATGTAGTACAACTAAGATTTTTCGAATGAGAATTATGATTTTTGAAGTAAAATGACATTTACGCAATTGAGTTAAAACAATGGCCGCAATGGCTTGTGTTAAGACACGTCAACAGTTTGACAGTGATTGCAATATCGTCAACATGTACTGTGATGGCACTTCACACGTAAGGAAAACACACACAGCGGTTGTTCACAACAACTGAACGTGAACGTGAACGTGAACGTCACACTTTCGAATCAACGTTGGCTTCCAGAACGGCGACAGATCGTATTATTATTATATTTATGTCGCAGTAGGTCGCGTCACACGAGTAAACAATTATGGATGCCGTCATTGCAAAATCGCCTCTGCGCCGTGCGAATGCAGTCTGTATATTTGTCGTATCATCGTTATGTTTTGAAGGCTTTCTTTTCACCGTTTCTTAGTAAAATATTGTCGTTTTGTTTGTCGCATTGTTGATGTTCTGTCATGGCAATGTGTTATTATTGTTTTTTGCATGTTGATTTTGAATTGGCCTAGATAAATAAAGCATGCATGCGACAAGATCTGACCGTCAACTATTGAAGATTGGATCGTATTTCGCCAATTTTTATTAGTATATTACGCATTGGTTAGGGTTTGATGAGTGTATTTTCGAAACGTGTCATTCGGACATTCGGTTTCAATATAATATTAAATAAATTGTGTATGTTTTGCTTCAACTAAACAAAGAATGTAATATGATCAATTTCCTTGTAAGTAAACAAGTCTAATATTTTTGACTTGCAGTTCTAATTACAATACATATTAATTTACAATAATTTAATGGATTGTCAGAAGATGCTATGTTTTTTTAATTCGCACTTGCAGTTATACATGACCATTTCTGTTACTTTTTTCTGTATAGAAACTTAGTATAAACTTTAATATAATAAACAGGTGGTATCAGTAAAGAACATTATATACTGAATCTTCAAATAAATAAAACATATTTTTATATCTATATATATATAGGTATAAAAATATATATACAAAAATAAATATATAAGGTATATTCGGTCTCCGTGACGAGCCAGAATGTTAAATTACAGAAAACACAAATATCGGAAGGCAAAGATCGAAAATCGAAAGATCTTAAGTCGAAAGATAAAAAAAGGGTGCATGGTAAACGGTACATACTCACGTACATACTCACTTAATTTGCGCGAGCAGGATACAACAGGAACAAGAGGAACAGGCTTTTCCTCCCGTATTAATGTGCGCGCGCAGAATACGGGAGGAAAAGCCTGTTCCTCTTATTCCTGTTGTACCCTGCTCGCGCAAATTAAGTGAGTATGTACCGTTTACCATGCACCCTTTTTTTTTGATCTTTCGACTTAAGATCTTTCGATTTTCGATCTTTGCCTTCCGATATTTGTGTTTTCTGTAATTTAACATTCTGGCTCGTCACGTAGACCCGGTATATTGTATGGATTTCATATTGTGGTATATTTTATCATTTGATGTGAGATTCTATAATTTTTTACATATGTGGGTTGAAACTTTTTTATAAAACATCAATATATGTTATAAAAACCAATGATATATTTTATCTTCTATAATTTAGTTCTTCTGGAATAAATAAATTACTTATCATCAAACCCTAATCTTTAAGCTTTAATGCCCTACTAGCATGCAGTTAAATAGTTAAACAATTCAATTATCAAATCAAATATTTTCAGAAATAATAAATAAGAGCTTTCTATTATTATATAATATATGTATTGTTAATTATTTTTATTGTTTTGTTTTTTAATGCATTCCATGATGAATTTCAGGATACCGAGAATCAACCCCTGCCTATGTTGAACTGCTTGAACTCAGCCATGCGTAAATTAGAAATGTTGAGCACGATTGTGAACTCGAGGAATCAATATTTACATGACATGAGGCGGAAGAGCTTTGGCAGTAAACCCAACACGTACGTGAGGAAAGATGCCAGTCAGACCGATCTCAGCGTGATCCAAATGAACACGAGGTATGTCTCGAACGTGACGATCGGCCTGCGAATGAAGAAGACGACCAATAATCGAATGATGCCATACACCGTTCCCGAGAGGAACAGGACCAAGAGCGAGAACTCGGACAGTTTGAATCTGGAGTCGAGGGACTTTTGCGATTTTCCAGTGCAGGATACGTGGATGGAGCACTCGTCCAGTTATATATCCGTCTTGGACCCGAAAGTGGGAAATACATTCACCAAAGACAAGAAGCCCACGTCGCTTAAGAAGGCTCGCTCGTTGGAGGATATCCGAGTGGAGAATATAGATGCATCGCAGCCATCGCACGAGATGGAATTTGTGTCGAGTCGAATTCAGAAGTTAAAGGTTATGGAGTAGGCATGCTAGACATTATCTCATTTATTTGTTCGTATAAAATTAGCGATAAGTATGTAACTTGTTAACAAACAGGAGGATTTTGACTGTAATGTGAGATGAGATCTTGGCTAGTTATTAAACCATATTAACAAAAATTATATATATATATATATATATATCTTCTGCATAATCGTTTTTCAGGTGTATATTAATCATATACATATGTGGTTCTCAAATTTTCAGTCATGTAATACATATGTTTGTATTTAATTTTCAGTTTATTTGAATGTAATAGGATTTTAATTTGACTATTATTTATAAAGTTTTGAATTTGCCTATCAAAGTTATCATTTCATTATTGTAAAGCAAATTTTTACTAAAATAATATTTACATAGTTTCAGTCCAAAGTTGTATAAAAGTTCATAGCTACAAATAGTATCAATTTTATATTTAACATTTTGAAATAACGATTCTATTCAATTATTATAAAAATATGATGGAAATACGTGGGAAATATTTATAAAAATTTATACTATTTTATATTAGAGATGGAAATACAGTTCATGTTCTATTTTAAATGAAGTTAAAAGAGTAAATGAGATACTAAATTAGGTGTGAAACTGATAGTCAATAAAACTTTGTTCAAACCTAACCGCAAATAAACCATTAAGTATATATATATGTTTCATTATTTTTGATATTGTTAAGACCATTGATGTGTTTTCAGTGATTTAACTTTATCAAAGCTTACCAATAATTTACATATATTTATGTTTGAGCAAAGAGTTGAAAATACACTACGCACTTGAGTGGATAATTTCACTCTTGCCTACATATGTTATTGCAACGCATTTTGTATATGCATTTTTCATTTTATTTTTCCATAGTTTATGACTTGAATTTTGAAACTTGCGAAGAAAACAAAGAAAATCATTTTCAATGTTATTTAATTTACGCTTATATACTTTTTGAATTGTGTTCGATTTTAAATTGATAGTATAGATATTTAACATTGAGAACTAAAAAATATTACGAATCATATTATAATATATAAGTAACTCACCGCTTTGTGTTGTCGCCGTATTTATGTAGAATGTAGATGTATGTGTATTGTTAAACAATCGCTGATTTTGCATTTTGACATTTTTGTACGACAAATTAATGGAAATAAACTTTACCAATATAAAAACAAAAAAAAAAGGTAAAAAAAATGTAGTGTGGTGACCGCTCGATGTATATTTTAATATAGGTTTAAGTTGTATATGTATTATAATTATTATTACTCTGTAAAGCATTTATCTATTTTGTGTGTATGATTATTACACGGTGTTGATTAATTTGTATATGTTTGTATCAAATTGTCATTCATTGTTTATTAAAATACTATGGAATAGATTATTATTTTTTAAATAATTCATCGATTTAATTTAATTCCACACATCCAATTTTTATCCATCATTGGTTTTTGAAATCGAATTCCTTTCAACTACATACATGTGAAAAATTTTAATGTACATAAGATGGTATTAATTAAAACAAGCCAACAAAGTAGCAATTACATATTATGCTTCTTATCTTTCTTTCCATGAAAGGAATATCTTTCTAATTTTATTGAACACCAACAGTTGAGAAAAACTTTTATATAGAGTTCATTCAACGAAAGAGCGACCAATGAAACAATGTTGGAAACTACCGGTGACTGCAAAGTATGCTTTACGCATAATATACATTAATTTTAGGTCCTTTTAAATCCCTAGATTTATTGCATTTTATAAATGCAAAATCCAAAAGAAGTTTCAAAAACTAGTTATCATATTGTAGCGTAGGCGTGAGTGGAGGATCCAAGTAAAAGGCCAAAGTCGTGTCACAGCATTTATTGGTGATTAAGGAGATACACGCACTGGCAGTGCTCCGTCCAGAAGGTCTTGATATCGCCTAAGTACCGCCTTATAAGGGGCAGGTTTCTCAGGGCATCCGGTTACTTCCCTATTGTTTAGGCATGTACCCGGATATGTATTCCCACGACACCCAGTCCCACGGTATCGGTCACTTCTGCGAAGGGCCACTTCGGTGGCCATTGTTTAGCCTACATGCACTTAGAGTCTAAAGATAATCCTTGAAACCAATTATAACGGTCACACAGTCTCTGGGATGCTACTCGGCCTAATCCGATTGCACTTACTCGGCCTACTCCGAGTATTATTAACAATATTAATAAATTATTCTGCATCTGATCCATTGAATTCACTGTCTGTGAATCTGATCTATCGTTGACAATAATGCGCAAGGAATCGTCGTCAATCATTTTGTCTATTATGTGGTCATTTTCTATATATCGGTCTTGAATTTTTTTTGCATGGTCAAACATTTTAATGAATTTGGTCGCTCTTTCGTTGAACGAACTCTACATAAATATCTTGCTGTTCCATTAAGATAAAAATTATTATTTTGAATAAAAATACCAATAATTTTATTTTACTACTGCCATCTATGTTTAAAACTAATAAACAAATGGCGGATAAACGTCAACGACCATCTCGCCGGACAGATTTCAAACGCGTATTACACGATATTTTTGCACCATCGTAATGGCAGAGGATCGATTTACTTATATTGATGAACAAAATGAGCAATATGGCAAAGTATGAAAACGATCGGATAAGAGGCAAACTTTTTCCTGAATTGTAATCGTAAGTGAAACGTAAAGGAGGTATGTAAAAAAAGATTATTTGTTGTTATTCTTACAACTTTTCGGTCACGGTTAGTAACTTGGGACCGGAGACAATCTATAGATGCAAATATGTACATACATATATAGAAACTACATATGTAGATCGTATCTAAATAATAAAAAACAAGTTTTTGATTTATTTTATTCATAGAGAAAGCATCTTCATTAACAAACATTTTTTCTTATAACGTTAATTGGATGATAAAACAAAGGTAACAATATTTCTTTTATCACAATTTTTAAGTTGATTTTACACTTTCATCAATTCTTAATTGATAAGTGACTAAAATAATTTCATTTATCAATGTTGAGCAAAAAATAAATAAAATACAAAGATTACAGGCGGTACTAAAATACATATAACATTAATGAAAAAATATATATGTATATATAAATATTTGTTACTTAGAAAAGATTTGTTAATACAGAGCGTGGAATGAATAATATTAAAAAAATGCTAGGCATAGTAAAAAATAATATCAATTATAAACATTTAACCTCAAAACAAAACAATACTCCAAGTATTATAGTGAGAAACCATCGATTGTGACAATTTTTTTCTTCGTTTCTGTTTTAACTACAGATGTAATCAGAATCACATGGCGAACTTGAACATTTGACAAAAACAATTACAATATATTACTTTCTTTTAATAATCTAATTTAGTCACATTTATTGTCAGTCAATAACATCAAATTCAATAGATTGTTTGAACAATTTCTCAAATTTTAAGTACTTTTATGAAATCATAATATCAACAGATGCAAGTTCGTATAGAGCGCGACATTCAAAAGTATGTACATACATATGTTACAAAAGTAATAGACTGATTTAATAACATCCTAAGATGAGAATGTCAAGTAACCATCAACCATAACTGATGGAACTTGACAATTATATACATATATATATAATATATATATATATATATATATATATATATATATATATATATATATATATATATATATATATATATATATATATATGCTCTGGTTTAACTATTTTCGAATGAAATACATAGCATTACAATATTACATATAGAAAAAGAACAGCACGTTGTCAAGTCATTTTTATCGGGTAATGATAGTTAATATAATATAATAATAAACCCTACGACACACGTTGAAAATTTACTTTGAAATTATTACATATTATATATATATTTATTATTTACACAATATGTATACAGTATAAACATTAGCATGTTATCATTCAGTCAGCATTATGTATGTATAAAATCTACACATAGATTTGTTTTGTGCCTTGTCTATATTTTTATATAAAGTACAAATTCAAAAACACACAATACTCGCAATGATTATTATATAAATGCAAATTATAACAGCGTAGACAGATAAGAATTTGTAAATGGACGTTAATTTCTTTGCACAATTCAATTCAATGTCTTGCTGGACCGATACTATATGTACATACAAACATATACATGTATAATATTATATAAATATTGGTCACCGTCTCAATTTGCATGTGGATATAAATTTGTGACCATTGACATTGATAGTATCGATAAAAATGATTATTACACCAAACTTTAAATAATATGTAAAATAACGTTTGTGACCTCTTAATTTTGTGATGTATGTTTTAGAATCCTTTTCAAATACTCGATGAATATTATATAGTATAAGTTAGTTTTTTTTCACCTATACTAACTGATTAATGGAAAAATTAACATTTTGTGATGTTTATGAATAATAATAACAATAAAAACAAAAGATTATGACGATATTTACACTTTTTACACCTTATATTTAAATTAGTTACATATTTATTTTTTGATAAAGATTCTTACAGGTTGGAATATATAATAAAATAAAAATATAAAAATAATTCAATTACGTTGCACAGTAAAAAAAAAAAATATATTAGGTATTTTAATCTAAAAATACTGTTGATTTCAAGCTTGAAGGAAAAGAAATATCACAAATGATTGTACACCTATACAAAATAGAAAAGAAAAATGCAAACTATAATATATAATAATTTTATGATGAAGATCGATTGAATATTTTTGTTTCACTTGTCCGGAACGCATTTCAGATGTTGACACGGACATTGTATTATTTACAGGTTTTAAATTTACACGCGAGTATGAAGTTAGCCAAGCCGTCGGTTTCCCAAAACTCTCGAAATACGAGACGTTAGCCGAACAAGAGCTTGGCTAAGATCCCCCATCAACTGGGTGGATGGAGTTCGACTAAAAACAGAGTATACAACTGATGCACTTGAGTTTCGACCAGGGTGTACTGGAGATTGTTTAGACCATCAGTGTTGAACACTCGTTTACCCTTCATCAACACGTCATACCTGGAAAAATGAATTAAAAATTATATTTAAATATGTATGTATATATAATATTATAAAACTATAAATAATACAATATGAAATAATAACCGTTTAGGATTTGGACTCTCTTTCTCGTGATTGAGCATCGTGTAACGGGCTATGCTCATCGGATAGCGCGATATATGAAAATTGTGATAATTTATTCTGAAAGTTATACATGATTAATTATTAATAAACTCTCAACGATTTGTATTAAATTTAAAATTAAAACAAAAATAATTACATACCTATTTGCCATATCGTCATCTTCCCCGCCCCAACCCCAGAAGCTATTTGAGAATCCATTCACTTTTTGAAATTGATCAGTCGTCAGAGCGGATACTCCGCCGAAAATTGTAGAATATGGCAACCTAAAATTTATTTATTTATTTTATCTTCAATTTATACCAGGAAGGCCTAACAGGTAACCCCCAATGTGCCTTCTAGGCCAGAAACACTGTACATTTTGATACAAATATTATAAGTATTATACAAAGTACATAAATACATATTAATTAATATCCACAGAGACACCTATGGCCAAAAATTTGTAAATTTGCAGCATTTTAAACAATTCAGTAAATACATATCAATTAACATCCACAGAGACATCTATTGTCAAATTTTTTAAATAAATTCAGCGAAATTCGAGATTGTTGAAAACTCGAGATTCTGTGAGAAAATGGGTAAGGTTGCCAATTTGTTGGAACCGTTTCAATGAAAATCAGATAAATTGGCAAAAATTTAATGGGAATCGATCGACCTGGAGTCACAAATCCAAGGTCTGGCCAACAAAAACCAGTGGGATTTGAACCCGTGACCACTCTGTCCAAAGCATTATATGCTAACCACTAGTCTATTCTACTGGTTACCATATAATTATGGTTAGATTTGGGGATGTTGTGACTCCAAATCAATAGTTTCTCTATCAGAGTTTGCCAATTTTATCTGATCATTGTTGAAACGGTTCCTGAAAATTGGTAATATGTAGATCATTTCCTGTTGTCACAAATCTGTGTGCATAATTTGTAGAAATTATGCACAGTAATCTGAAATCTATAGGCATCTCTATAATTTCATGTTTATTATGTGTATAAAAATTGTAATAATAATTATGCACAAAATCTAAATTAATCCATAGATGTCTCTATGATTATTATTTCTGTACTTGATTAATTATTATTTTCTATTTATTATTGTATTCTGACCGTTATCGTACACTCGTCGCATTTGGAGCGATCTGTAATGACGAGTGTACATTGATTGTAATAAAAATAAAAAATAATGTAAATAACATTAAATATTTTATTCAAAATTATAATATTCTTGTAATAAATGGTGGATAGTTTTCTGTGATGAAATTTATCACATCATTTTAAGCCCAATAATTTATATGTACATATGAACACACTTTTTTGGCAAATTTAATTAGATAACACTTACTTGAATTGGAATTTATCAATGGCAGCCGACAAATGTCTCGGTTGGGATGGACAGGTGTACAAATTGCGATCATCCAACGGCAACAAGTCGACATCGTGAAAAATGAAACAATCCCATTCACGGTGACGGTTAGCTTCCACAAAACCGACATTCATTAGAGACGCCCTATTAAATTTCCCATGTCCTGAAAAACACACGAGATAAAACCTTCACTAACGCATCGTACACACCCAAACAACCATATACAATGTATGTGCACATATAAAGATATAAACTGCAAATAACAACGAATAACTTTAAACTGTACATAATAATACGTATGATTGTGGACAAACCTTTTTGTTCGACTATGTAAATTTGATATTCTATTTGCTGTTTCATCAGGAATGGGTGCATATTATTAAGAAATATGGCTAAATGTGCTTCGCGATCTCTGAAAAACAGAAATCAATAGCGTGTATGAAACATAGCCCTAACGGCTGTAAAAACACTCATAGTAAAAACCCTATGAATGGTATCGGTAAATATTTACAAAATTACACATGTGCATGTGTTTTTTATATTGATAAAAAAACATGTTCGTGCGTGATTAGTATTTTGTGTGTACTTAAAATAAGTTGGGTCATTTAGCTGTACATACATACATACAATCATGTAATTAGTCATAAAATGTTTTATATGATGAATGGAAAGAGTTGTGACATAGTGATGCACAATTGTTTAGAGAATGTCAATGTATTCATATGGGGAAACATTATAGCCGTTAGCTGTTTGAATTTTAAAGTGAAAAATAAACTTTATTGCTTTCAAATGGTTCACCTAATCGAGAGTTTATTGTCAACTGGCGTTGTAATATTACTATGTACTATTTTTAACCAAGTGGTCAAAGATTATCGCATGGCCAACAACTGTAGTGCTTCCCCCATACATAGCTAGCAGTATGGCTTGGTGGTTGCGTTGATGCTAACTATCGAGGGGTTCCCGGGTTCAAGCCCTGGGTTAATCCCGATTGAAAATAATTTGTTCGGAAGCATTTCTGAAGCACTGCTGGTCAGATTTGGATATTTGTGACTCCAAGTCGATTGTTTCCTATCAAAGTTTGCCAATTTATCTGGTTTCATTGTTGAAACGGTTCCTCATAAAATCGGCAAAACCATGCTACCTACTATAGGTGTCTATTTATAAAACATAATTGTATAGGTTCTGCGACAAAACGCTCACGGACGTAACACTCAACGGCACAATGCGCACGACTTAACTCTCACGCGACAAAACTTTCACTGATATTATACTCAGATAAAACGCTCACGCGACAAAACGTTCACGCTCACGCATTTTTACGCATAAAAACGCTATTTTTACAACAAAATAAATCCAAAATTCACTAAAACGTGTTCTAATGAAATCACACATTATCCTTATTATAAACCAGTTTGATGTTAATTTATTCACGAAGCACCAATTTAATTATAGGATTTTTTTATGTCTTCGTATTGATAAGGATTTTTGTACAATTATAATATAAATGCTTTCAAATGGAAAATAATCAATAGCATTATATAATTTTATGTTTGTGTAGCCAATATACATAAGTTACATAATTCTTCATCCAAAACTTTTTTATTTTTAATTATTTTATCAACAGTACTATAATGAAACGATTGTAAGTTTTTTGAAATATGTAAATCTTACAATTAAGTTTTTAAGAATTTTGGAATAATTTTTTTGTAGAAAATAGCGTTTTGTACGAATATACAAATAATTTCGTGAGCGTTTTGTCCCGTGAGCGTTTTATCGTGACACCAATTATAATTAACTAATGGGTGTGAAAAGCATCATTCCCACACTGAAAGAGGACATTTTAGTGTGTCTTTGGAATATCTAGTAACTTGAAGCATGCGTTTTCAAAACGCCCAGTTTGTACATAAAAGGGCTAACTATTGCAATTGAGCAATTAAAAAAAATTATTGTGCATCACTGATTCTAACCCTGATTTGCCCAAATGATAATAATGCGTTGGTTGAAACAGTTTCAAGATAGAATGTTATATTAAAGTTTGCCCTGAACTCGGTAATATAATATACAACCTGTCATGAAACACACTAGTAAACTGAAATAGATGGAAAATAAGTTGACTAATCGGCCACTATTGAAATCGCATTTTTATAAAATGTACACGATGAATATGAGAATTAGAAAAAAAGAATTATTACAAAATTAATATAAAATAATATTTACCTGTAAGGAATGACAACTGCTACTCTGTCATTGGGTTTACAGTGACGAGGAGCGTAATGTCCTCCGGGAGCTATATCTAACTGTGTACTTTCTATATCTTTTATGGCAATTTCTGTCAAATTCACCTCTATGGGACCATCTACAATACACAAAGTGAAAAAATATTATATTATTATGCACATAAATCAAAATGAAATTGTATATCGTATATATAGCACACTAGAGATAACTTACTCAACCCTGGCGGGATGGCCGGACAAGGAACATCACATCCGAGCTCAGGCATAACAGTCAATTCTCTAACACTATCACTTAAACTATCATATCCCTGATGGGAATCATCACTATTTTGACTAGTAGTCGTCGAAGTATTACTCTTCATATCCACACTGTCACCATCAGCAGTCCTATTTCTATCTTTAGAGCTTTCGATGTAGTTTACGTTTATTTCGGCACCAAGAATGGTAATTTTTTGAGTTAAATTGTGAACATTAAATGTCACAGTGTCCTTTCTCTCTAGACTGATATTTGATTTTGAATCGTTCGTAACATTCAATATGCTGGAATTGGACGTTGTGTTCGATGCTGATGGATTTTCACGAGGTGGCTCCGTCACACCTTCAAAACAGTGCCGACTCTGAGTTCGTTTCGGCCACTGAACTGGTACGATACCTCTGAAACAAGAATTCAGTATTTAATAAAAAAATAAACACACAGTGGTGTGAAAAAACGCAGTTAAGCCATTTTTTTTAATAGGGGATAGAGTACAATAATTTTCTTGGTCTATAGCAGTTGCTCACTTGGATCTACAGTCAAAAAGTAACATCAATAGTAATCCCACGTGCTCATGATCATTATTAAAGACTGTACTTTTAGCTTTAAAATCCAATGGATTAATTACTGCAGACCCAGCAAATTATCGTGATCTTATTTTTACACACCGTTCCAATTTCAATCAAAGTATGTTCATCACTTTATGAGATACATTTACTCAGATCGTTTGAAAGTTTGTTGCTCACAAATTCGGTTCCAATCCTCCAGAATTTTTGCTTTTTAATTATATTACATTTGTATGAAATCTAAAGGAAAGTTTGAAAAGTTTTTAGCATTTGCATTGTCCGATTCTAAGACATTTCATTGCACGACCATTTCATCGCAGGGACAACTCGTTGACAGATTTCATGCAACAATTTTTTTAATTAGATTATACCAGAGCATCGTAACCTCTGGATATTCGCGGCACACATTATTTACGACTCGTAGAGTTTGTCAGCTACGTACATACATATGTACTTCATCGGCAGTCGCTAGTTATTCCGTATGTGCATAGGTGAAAAAACGCTAACTAACATCGGTTTTCTCCCTCACACGCGATCTCACTCGCACGCATTAGGACGAAGTGTTGTTCGGGGAACAAATATTGGCGCGGTACACAGGTTAAGATGCTCTGGAGTATACGACAATAAAAATTTTCGAACGAAATATATAATTTATTGTTTTGTTGATAAGAGAAAGTTAGAAAGTTTTCAATTAATTTTATTAAAAAAGAGTAATGATTCAATGATGCAAAAAAAAATTGCTCCAAATATTTGAATAACAGTTTTAATATACATTTCAAAAAGTACAGTCAACATAAAAATGAAAGATTAATATTGTGGATAAAAAATATTTACATGAAATCTGTGTGAGTTGTATCCGCAATGAAAAATCATTGCGATGAAATATCCGGACACGGCACTGTAAGTTTAGCATTGAAAGTTTTTTTTTGTGTTTAGTAATACTATTAATTTTGCAACTTCCGAGTAAAAATGAGGATTTTGGGAGTGGTTAAGAATGAGAAAAAGATGCCGAGTTATAATTAGTGGGATGCCGAGTTGTTATGAAATACGACATGTATGTACATATGTAGTTATGTATAATATGTAGATGCAATATATTGGGATACAACTGGTCTTCTTCCAATCTGCGACTAGTCTCCAATTGACTCCAGTTTTACTGCCGGTTTAATTTTTTTCTATTAACTACATATGTACATACATACATGCAACTGCAGTGGTTGCATGTAGCTTAAACCATACATATTGAAGATACCTTCAATCAGTAATGAATAGTACATGTGCGATAATGTCAGTGCTGATTAATAATTAAATACTAAACAGAGTTGCATTTTAAAATTTATTAGGGTTCTCCATTGCACTTTGTAATTCGTAGCATTATTTAGTACTAACTTGATGTTGTTACTCGGAGTGTAGACGGTGTCTGTTCTTCGGATATCGATGATGTACTCAAACAGGAAGAGCAGGCAAAAGAGGGCTAGAAGGATTTTGAAGACTTTGGTGCGCGAACAGCCTGCATTTGTGGAAGCCATCGCGTATTAGGTCAGACGAAGAGACGCCGACCTGGTAGTGCCCGGGGACTCAGCCACCTGACACCCCACTTCTCCCAGCTTCATCACGACTACGCCGCTATCCTCACTTCGTTTTCCATTGATATCTGTGGACAATGCAAATAAACGTTTTATTGTTAGAGCAAACATTGCGAATTCAATATGGATAATATACCACTTTGGTAGATAGCGTTTCAGTGTTTATACGTACATATATCAGAGTACACAAAGTACTAATGGAAATTAGTATGTATTCGACCAAAAACGAGTAATCAATATGTATTTAAATTAGAATTTTTAGAAAAGAATACGTTTTATAAATAAAAACTAAATTTGATTAAATGGAGATATGTACAAGTCACAAGTCAACACAAGGCTATCTACATATGTATGACTACGAGCTTTATCGAATTAATATAAATAATTTCTACTACTGTTTTTTTTTTAAATTATAAGATTATCATTATCATTTTAAAAGTTAATATATGAATTATTGGTTGTAGTTTAAATGCTAACAGTCAAAAGCTATCTTCAATCAGATGTTGTTAGCGTCGCATGAAACTTTTGAAATCCTATGGAAACCGCATTACAATGTTGCAATAATTCCCACTAAATACTTAAACTTATGCTAAATAGTTCGTTTGTCAACTTGTTCTTTTGTGTAAACTGTGACTGGCCAGATAGGTTCGTCTATGAACAAACTAGTATGTTCATAAACGAACGAAATTTAATATATAATTTCGAAAGAGACTTTGTATGTAAGTATCATTGGTTGGGAACTTCGTAAACAATACAAAGTTTAACAATTCAATTGGTTGAATATTATATTTTTTTCGATTCAAATAAATTTAATAAAAAAACAAAATGAATATTTACTATTAAATTCGCCATGTTTACGCTGTTTATATTACAAATACTGAGCGAAGCCAGGTAAAACAACTAGTGTACTATAATCAGTAGCTTAGATCAATGGTTAGCATGTAATGTTTTCAATTGTGTGGTTACGGGTTCTATCCCGTATGCTGCTGGCCAGGCCTTGGATATGTGACTCCAAGGTCAATCGTTTCCTATCAGAGTTTGCCAAGTTATCTGGTTTCATTAAAACGTTTCAAACAAATTGGCAACCCTGACCTGGCCCTTTCGCGAAAATTAGAGCTATTCAGCATCTCGATTTTCGCTGATTAGAAAATGCTGCAAAAATTTGTCCATACATGTTGTGTTTAACAAATATGTGAGTACCGTTGTTGCGTTGCGTTGGAGCAATTGTGGATGATTGATTGAATAAAAATAAAATATTGTTGCGTAGACGTGAAGAGGGGTTTCCAGGATCGGAGAAAAAGGCGCATCTAGTGTTGTAGAAGTTGTTTATTGGTCTGCACCCGTCGGCTCTCCAGCTCGGAATGCTCTACAGTT
Organism: Arctopsyche grandis; assembly: GCF_051622035.1. Classification (NCBI taxonomy): domain Eukaryota; kingdom Metazoa; phylum Arthropoda; class Insecta; order Trichoptera; family Hydropsychidae; genus Arctopsyche; species Arctopsyche grandis. The sequence continues at coordinate 14,770,567 of NC_135367.1, forward strand.
CGAGAGCGCTCAATATTTGTAATCGGGCACAATGCATATACAGATATTCGCGAGATCCTATTGGTTGATGAGTCGCGCGATCTTATTGGCCGTTATACACGACTCCTCTATACGTCGAGGCCATTTTGGCGCGAGTGCGAGATCAGGTGATCAGGGCTGGTAAGCCATCGGTTCACGAGCGCCACTCACCTAATCTCTACGTTACAATATCATATACACTTCAATAAAATTAAAAAATATCTGTCCCCAGCGCTAATTCTGATTTTGGATTCGATGTATTCTGATTCCAGCTTTCATTGTGATTTTAGCTTCATTATGATTCTAACTCCCATTTTAAAACATTTAAATATAAATAAACAAGATTTTTTATGTCTTGACAATTTTGAAATATTTAACAATTAAAATTAATTAAACGAAAACCTATATATATGATAATTTGATTTGTTGATAATACATATCACTTCTGGCGAATAAAATAATAATTGTAACGCGACGTTCTCCCGAGTGTCCCTTCAGTTAGTAACGATAGTAATACCCATGATTTTACCGCGCCAACGACTATGCTCATCTCGAGCGCTTCGAGATTAGCTCTCTCTACCGCCATCCCCCGCCGAAGAAGGACCTCTCCTGTACACGTCTCCACGGGGAGACGGGGCCCAGAGTTCCATCTTGCGCGGCGCCATCTTGCTGAAGAACCGCTGTGAGGTCGAGTGCAGCATCACTCTCTCCCAAGAGTTCCAGCCAACGTCCTCGTATTGTTCACGCCGTTTCCGGAGAAACATCAGACGCGAGTGGACCGGTCCGAAGCGCAGAGCCAGCTCCCGACCACGAGGAATTTGCAGCCAGGAAACTCCCCGACTATATAAACTGTATCCCAAGGTTAGTTCACGTTTCCCTATAGCCCGACCCTTGGAAGAAGAACGACGTATCCGCCCTCTGGATCTCCCACCGCGAGATCAGATAACGCGCGTAAAACCGTTCGTTACATAATGCTTTATATTTTTTTAAACTTTAAATGTTTTGAATGATACCACTTGTTCCCGAAGTTTTACAGGGAGTAAAATTTTCAACATCAATAACGTATTAATTGTTTTCAGACAGTTTGAAACACGCAATATGCAACTCAAGATCGTTAGACTCCAGACAGACAAAGTTCGAATTGGTTTTACGGACTAAAATCATGTTCGCTTACCTTGACCTATCAATTAAATGATTATTTATGATGATACCACGTGAACTGAATAATGAATAAATAAATAAATAATACACACACACACATTGAGACATCACGCAAAGATTTTCCATTGATAACCGATTTCATTTGTCGTATTATTGTTCGATTACATTTGATTTTGAGCTTTGGTATAATAAAGTACTATCGTGGACATAAAAAAGCCGCATGATGGCATATTACATTCAATTTGGATTTTTCCCAGAATTGTCTCGATTGTTTTCATTTTTTTTTGGGTATGGCGCACTTCAGGAACCTGATATTTGAGACACTGCAAGTTTTAAGAGTTCGATAGTTTTTTTTTATGGACGTCACCGCGCAAACACATCGCAAAAAATGGATAACTCGAAGCAGAAGCGAAAGAGAAAATTGGCAAAACGATGGACATCAAATATCATAGAATTGCGTAAAACATTACCGAAATTTGGAAGAATGATATTACGATCTAATATTTAAATTCACTGTACGAATCAACGAATATTGGCGATTATTCAAAATCGAGGCGGCACTACGAAATATTAAAATATAATATATAGTATAATAATATTTAAAAGTTGTATTATATACAAAAGATCTTTTCCATACCTCACAAGGAATATTAACTTTAGAAATCTAACAACAAAAAAGTTGCAAGGCTAGTCTGACCCTCATAAATTACACGGGTTCAACTTCGGCGCAAGTACCGTTAATGACCGCTTCCCATTCCAAGATTATCTTGGTAACTATTTCGATTTTTTTTTAAATTGAAGTTTATTGATAAATCTTCAAACCCCATTTACAAATTCTTTGAAAATTACAATACCGAACAGAATTAAAAAAAAATGTCAAAAAAGATCGAGTGCGGCTTTTTTATGTCCACGACTGTATCGTATCTGTGTATACTTGAACTTTTCTTTTGAAGACGCCTTCATCCAATGTTGGATGAAGGCCTCTTCAAACGATTGTGTTTTGCGCAACTCTCATCCATCACATCCTAAACATTTCTATTTTCGTCCACTCATCTTCTTTCACTCTTTTACATCCTCTCGGGTACCATTTCAGCACTTCATTTGTACGCTTTTCGTCCATTCTTCTAGCTACGTGACCCGCCCATTGCCATTTCAAACTCTTCTCTCTCTCTACTATGTATATCAACTACTCTTTTCATAATTCTCACCCACGTATTCCGTTTTTTATTCATCTTGTATAATAAGAATATATTCAATTACAGGTTATACTATATCATCATCATCATCATAATTTACAGCCATTCGCCATCCACTGCTGGATGAAGGCCTCTCCAACACGCTTCCACTCGTCTCTGTTTTGCGCAACACTCGTCCATCTCACTTCGCACATTTTCCTAATTTCGTTCACCCATCTTCCTTCCTTGCGGTCTTCCTTTTACCCTTTTGTATTCTCTCGGGTACCATTCAAGCACTTCTTTTGTCCACCTTTCGTCCATCTTCCTAGCTAAGTGACCCGCCCATTGCCATTTAAATCTCTTCACTCTATCCACTATGTCCACTACCCTTGTCATACTTCTCACCCACGTGTTCTGCTATCTGTCTTTCCTCGTTATGCCAAGCATATAGCGTTCCATACTTCTTTGAGTGCATTGGATTTTATATAGCATCTTGGCGTTCAGTGTCCAAGTTTCACATCCATACGTCATCACTGGCAAAACGCATTGATCAAAGATCTTTTTCTTCAGGCAGAGTGGCATTTTTGATTTGAAAACAGCATTCATCCGTCCAAATGCACTCCATCCTAATTTCATACGTCTCTTTATCTCCTCATCTTAAATACCAGACATGTCAATTATTTGACCTAAATATAAATAATTATTTAATACTTCTACTGGTTTATCGTCTAATGGGATGCTATCAGGCATGAAATGTTATATGAATGTATATACCTACAGCGAGAGAAATTTTCTTGTATAAAATATTAAAATTGATGTGAAGTTATGGAATTGATTGCAAGCAATGAAATCGTGCAGCGAAAAATAAAATGTAGCGATTTTTCCACGTCAATGATGGGTGTATAGGAAAGTGAAGAGAGCTAAGCACAACGAATTTCCTACGTTTGTACGTGAGCAAGGCACCACAGCGTGTTTATAAATTACCTCGAGTGTGGGGGGGGGGTGAGACTTCAGGTTTTGGGGTGGTTCGGTGGGTGGACGATTCGAACCAACTAGGAATGGTTCTCAAACTTTTCCAGTTCACGAACCAATGGAATTAGCCAGTTAGAGTTTGGGCAAACTCGACCAAACTAGAGGGTCGCCCAACTTAACAATAAGACGCGTTAACGACGTTACTACTATACTGTAACATAATATAATCGGATACAAAATATGCCTGTATACAAATTCATGTATATACCATTGGTATGCTGTCGTATGGAATATTGCATATTAGGTGTGTTTTAGGTCCTGAAAATAAGCATCTATTTAATGTAATTTTACTTAAAATACACAATCAAACTGTTAAATATGTATATATCAACGTTGAAATTTTTTATCAACTATTCCAAGATTATAAGTTTTGAAAAGTGTTTATAGAGTGGTTTGAAAAAGAATGTGTTCAGCGATCTGAAGTAGGATTTCTTTAACAATTTGAAGTGATTTTTGAACAGTTTGCAGCGATTTGAAGTAGTTCTCCAGGGATTTGAAAGCATGTTGTTTCAACAGTTTAAAGAAGACTTTTAGACATTAGTGGTTTAAATATGTTCAAATATTTATCATTAAAGGCAGTGGCGTGCGCTGAAATTCTCTCTCTTTTTGTTTTACAGACTTACTTAATGTGAATTTCAGCGCACGCCACTGATTAAAGGTAATACATGTCGACGAAGACTAATCAAATTTGATTGCACGAGCTTCAACTAAAAACATAGATAAAGTAAAAAATGTTTTAAATTTGATAATCTTCAAAAATTCATGTCACATTTCACATGACGCATTTTGCACATGTTTAATTTTTATATATCATGTTGAGTTTTAAGAGTTGAGAATAAAGCTCGCAAATTTTGCATTATTAAACAAAAAACAAACATTTTTAACTGGACGAGTGGCGACCAGCACAGTGTCTAGCGGATTTTTTCTTAGCAAAGTAAAACAAGTGTATGAAGATTATTTTCTAACCATCAACTTTGAACCCGCATAAGTGGTTAATATAATCAACGCATAACAATATGTAAAACAACGATGGTAAAATTGGTCTGACGTCATCAGTTTATCTATTAATTCCAACCACAATATATTGCAAGAACGATTGTTAACAAAATTACTAAATAGCAAGTTGAGACTTTCGTAAGATACGAGTCTGTTCAAATATTGAATAGAATTCGATATGAAATTATTGTATGTATGTGCCTCTGTTGCGTATCGACAATGTGCCAAAAGTCACACGTTTGTTTGATACACGAACGTAACATTGAAAGTTACACCAGTGTCACTTATCGTCTATCGTATAATGAAATATGGAGGTATTATTTTTGAAATGCCTTCAATAATATCGACCGTTCTAATTCAATTACGGAAAAGGGCCATTGTTTGAAATTGTGATGCGGTAAGTGGTCGGACGACGTTTGTAAAATTTGTTGCGTAACAAAATATAATACAATATACTTATAAGAGTCTTATAAGAAAAATTAGACTTCGAAAAGAAGTAACTGTAAGTAAATTAAATAAAGTGCGCAAAATTTTCTTAGGCTATAATATAATTATTTTAATTGAAAATGTGACAAATTGAGGAACTCTATTTTACGAACGTCAACATTCAAGTTTCAACATTTCAAAAGACACACCACACCGGTTATAAATATCAACTGATATATTATATCTACACCATTATAATATTTAATGCTTTGTAAAATAACTTTACAACTAATAAAATTCATAATAGTAGTGGCGGGGTATAAAAAACTATATAGATAACGAAAAGTGATGCAAAATAATAATATAACATGTTAAGTGAAAATTTTTAGAAAAATGAAAATATAAAACCTAGACAATTACTTTGTATATGTGCCCATAATTATGAAAGTGGTCCAAGTCAAGAAAAATAATTTTTTTTAATCAATTACATATTACAATATAACCGATATTAAACAATATAATCGACTTTTTTTTCTTGACTTAGACCACTTTCATAATTATGGGCACATATATGTATACTATATATACGGTGAGAGTAAATAAATGGTAAAGGGCAGGTCACGTAGCTAGAAGAACGGACTATATAACGAAGTAAGTGCTCGAATGGTATCCGAGAGAATGTAAAACGGTGCAAGGAAGACCACAGGTGAAGGGTTCGGGATTATACATATGTATAATCCCGTTGATTATTTTACACATAAAAGCATTTATAAATACCACCAATTAAAAAAATAATTGTAACTACAAAAATCCTTATTAATACGAAGACATAAAAAAATTCTTTAATTAAGTTGGTACTTCGTGAATACATAGGATAATGTGTAAATTCATCACGACACGTTTTATTGAATTTTGGATTAATTTTGCATGTAAAAAATAACGTTTTTATATGTACGAATGCGTGAGCGTGAGCGTTTTATCTGTAAGTATAATGTGCGTGAGCGTCTTGTCGCGTGAGCTTTATGTCGGGCGCGTTGTGTCGCTGAGTGTTATGTACGTGAGCGTTCTGTCATGACACCACAGGGGAGATGGGTGGATGAAATCAGAAAAAAATGTGGAATGAGATGGATGAGACGTGCTCAACACAGACACGAATAGAAGCGTGTTGGAGAGGTCTTCATCCAGCAGTGGAAGGCGAATGGCTGTAAATGATGATGTATATAATATTTTGAAGTAGAATATATCAAGAGCTTTTTTGAATTTTTGTATTTGTTGTGAGCATTTTGTTCAGTATTACTAACTTTCTGCTTTCATATTGTATGGGAATACTTGTGATCCTGTGCTTTTCCTGTGGATTGGATACTTTTTGCAGAACTACATTAAAATATAGCATTATATGCACATTTTTTTCGGAGCTGAAGTACTTTTCAATAAGTTGAGAATCAACTCATACAAATCGGCCTAAATAACAATGAACGATAAGCATTTTGTGTCATCGTAAATATTTAGGTGGAGTCACTGACGTGAAAATTGTATAGTGGCTACCCAAATTAGTTTCTAAAAAATACTTGCAAAAGTATGAGAGCTACATACTATAAAAGAGTTGTATTTTTAGTTAAAATTTGTGGGAATACACTTGAATTAAAATTTAGCGTGAAAAACACTAAAAGACAAAGCTGACAGTATATTTTAGTATACATAAAACAGAATAGGATATACTTTGAAATCTGAATTTGAAGGGTCGCGAACCTTCGGTTGACGAGTTGCTCGTCAACTTGTATCAAGAGAGGAAGAGCGAGTGTCATTATGCCCCAGGCTCCCCGTGAAAATTGGATCGTTTGTAGGCGCCATTCGCACAGCCTGCGGTTCCCCCACCCCCTATTTCATCCACACGATCGTAAGTTACGCAAAATTGTTTGCATTACAACGTAAAATCGTATATGTACATATAGCAAATACCTACATATATTGATTCAATTAACGACGCGAGAGATCGAATGAATTGTTTCAGACCGAAGAAAAATTCGAATGGAAACACACCGATTTTGAAACACAATCTTTCAATACTTATTTATACATTTGTTACGAATGTAATTTTTGTTCTAATAGCATTAAAACAAACCGATTACTCTAAAACTGAAATTAAAAATACAATACGACATCTCATATATACTCGTAATATATGTATATAAAAACGGAAGTGATGTACATGTTTGATAAAAAAAAAAAATTAGAATACTAGGAGTATACGTTATGCATAGGGATGTGGCGTGACGATCAATCGTGTCGAGGAGTCGCCGGGAAGGGGGGGGGGGGGAGCGTCTGACATGTGCTCCTGATGTTGAGCGAGTTGGAACGGGTGGCGTCAGCGTTAGATGCGCTGTACGGGAGCGTACACACGTACACACATCCACGAAGACACACACACATTCATCATTTCTAACGAGTGAATGGGTTGGATAGGCGAGCGTTGTAATGCGCGCATTCAACTGTTTACTATAAATACGTACGTACAGGCCTGTAAATTACCTTACATTATATTTATATATGTACATATAGCATATAACTTTATTTTATTTCGTGTATCGATTCCTTTCCATCCGTTGCCATCCGTGGAAATCAACGGGCACAAAGCTAGTTTTAAATATTTACTAACGATGTTGAACGAACGTTTTTAGGTTAAAATTTATTTTTAGTATTGGGCGTAAACGAATATCTATAAAAAATTTAAAGCAATGTTTGACCCTTTCCGCTCGGAATTTATTTCCAGTCAGAGTATTGCCAGCTTGGAGTTAATTTAACGATACTTCGATTTCCAAATATGAGAAATAAGTTTTGAAAATATAGCCCCATTTTCAAAAACTTTATAAATTTCTATCGATGAAGCAGTTATGCAAAATGGAATAAAACCAAAAAGAACTTAATTTAATTTAATTTTGTAGTTACTTATTAGGGTTTCTGACCCGGGTCGACCCGGGACAAACATTCCCGGGAATTCACGGAATTTTTGTTGTCCCGTGTCCCGGGAATTCTTATCTCTAATCCCGGGAAATGGATTTAAACAAATAAAAAAAAAAAAACGAATATACAACATTTTCAAGACTGCGCGAAGGCAAATAATAAATCAAATACACAAAGAATCGTTAAATATTATCAACTTTGACTGAAACTGAAAGACTTTTTTCCATTGCTGAAAATTTTTGTACCAAATCTAGAAATAGGCTTTCGGATTCTCATTTAAATATTTTAGTATTATTTAAATAAGTTTACTTTTATAATTAGATTTTTTCCAGTTAATAGGTATATTATGAATTGTTTACTTTTTTTATATTTTGTAAATAAATATTTTTTTTATTAATAAAAAAATATATTAAACTGAAAAAAAAAATCTTTTTTAAATGTGTCCCGGGATCCCGGGAATCCCGGGAACGCATCCCGAGTCCGTCCCGTGTCCCGGGAATTGAAAAAGTCCGGGAATACAGAAACCCTATTACTTATACATATATTGCGCGGCAAGTTTCCGGAAACCCGTTATTTAATCTAAAAATTCATATAACTTTTATCAAAATTTATACAAATCTTGAAAAATTTAATGAACTTTCATTTAATATTGCCTTGGACGAAAAAAAATCTATAAACATATATATTTTCAAAATAATTTTATTGAAAAAAAATTGAAAACCCGTTGTTCTAAAATTGGGGTGACACCACTGTATATATACGACTAACTTTCGGTAACACTTCGTCTACTTGGACAGTTAATGGTTTTTTTGATTCCCCAGAGATCGTTCACTAAATACAAATACAAACTTTTGAAGTTTCGTATATGTATTCCCGAAACCTTCCTCTCAGCAACATTATCCCCTCTTTTGAACTAACTTAATTATCCTACATTTTCCGCACGATTAAGTTGATATCATCATGCGAGTGTTTAAAGTCACGCGTTATCTGTATGTGTCAACTGTCATATAAATTATGAATTTTTAATAGTACTAATGACAAATTTGCGTCATTGTCTAGTCATGTAGTTTAAAAATTTCATTTAGTTATTCAAATCGTAATTTTAATTTGAAAAGTATAATTTACCATTTCTTCCATATGCAAAAGAGTGCGTTTAAAAGTAATATAAATATGTATATCTATATGTTTGCTTACACAAACGCACTTATGTACGTACGTATACTGTATATTCGTATAGGTAAAGTTAAATATCGACTATTTTGCAGAGGTGGGCAACCTGTTGCTAGTGCGACACTTCTCAGATGACTAACACAGCTTTTAAGCTCAACCGCATGCCACATCTTTTTTTTATTTCAACTAAAATCGTATCGAAACTGGTCGTCAGTGTTCTAATTGATTTTTTTTTATAAAAGTAGAGATGTTTAATGTCAAATATACATACAAACATATGTATATGTACACGAACATACATATATTATCCAGTACTGCACGTCAAAAGCTCGGCACAACAGGACTGCATGGTAAAGACTATAGGTATGTTCATACTATACAGCACCGCTCGTTTTCGGCACATTTTTTCTTGTTCAAGTGCGAGGCAAAATCAGCTTAAATATATGTACATAACAAATATAACGATACGGCATAATATTTCTGGTGTTGTATAATCGAGTCGCTATTGTCACAATATGACGTTTTCGAAAATATTCATTTATTCATTTTAAAGTTCAGACCATTGTGGCATTACAGGAATTCCTAATGCGCCACAATGGTCAAAAATATAACACAAAAAAAATAACAATTAAACATAAATTAATACATAGCAAAAATAATATACTAATCAATTATACATAAAAAAAATACATTTCAGCAGCATGACATCACAGCACTTTCGTTAGTACGGGTGCATTCCCCAATATGACGTCACCTCATGCGTAAATATATTTTAAAATAATATTGGTTCTGCTCGATACATTTCGATGACATGTACTGCTGTATAATATAAATAGATCGTGTCCGTTACTGCTGTTTCGGTACGCCACGTACACATTACGGAAGATATGAATGTGTCCATATCAGCAGCATGGACTAATGGTTAGCATATCTTGCTATGGTCAGTGTGGTTACGAGTTCAAGTTAAACTTTTTGCTGCTGGCTAGACCTTTGTTTGTGACCAGGTCGGTTGTTTCCTGCCAGAGTTTGCCAATTTTTCCGATTTTCATTATTGAAACGATTCCTGCAAAATTGGCTTTCCATCTCCATTTCTCTCTCAAAATTTTGAGTTATTATGTTATATCGAATATTATGTTATATTCGCCGGGTTTCTCTCCATAGATGTCTCTGTGGATGATTATTGTCTTAAAATTCGTAGAGTTGTATAAATATTTGTTGATCGTATTGTATACGATGTTTGCAATGCACATTGCTATAATTGACCAGTCATGTATAATTTCGAATTATGCAATAATTATGTATTAATATATAATTTGGTGTTTCTTAATCTGTATAGTACACTCGTCGCTTTGGAGCGATCTGTAATGACAAGTGTACATAGATTGATTGAATAAAATAAAAATGGTTAAGAATGTACTAAAGAATATCTTTCGTACTGCTGTATACGTGCAGTTGCCGGCTTAAGCTCTACTGGTATAAACGAATCTTTACATTTCGCATAAAAATCATCGTGTGGAATTAAATTGGCAACGTGTAATTCATTTTGTGATGTTACAAGATAATTACAAATTTTAATAACCATTATCACTTTTATTATTCTGCACACGCAATAAAAGGCGGCTATCTACAAAAGTCTATTTTTATATGCTAAATAAATTTTGATTTAGCTTTGAATCCCCGATTCCCGAAAGCGATTTTATACGTGTATTAAATCAAGCTCGACAACCAACAAAAATTTAAACTGGATCAGAGAGGTTTTATGTGAAGATTAGCCACTTTAACTTAAAGCCAAAATTAAAAGATGTACATATAACTTTCAATACTGCAATGCGTCAGCATTGAACGAACCTCACTAGGAGTATTTTACCCTCTTTTTTTTTTGGTACAACATTTGAAGGTTGAGAAATCCCATTTGACCTAGTTTTCCTTATGGGTTTCAAACGACGAAACTTCCAAAGTCTCATTAGAACTATTGATTAAGACAATGCAAAAAAATCTCGGCGCAGTAGGTACATGGATACAATTGTTTAGCGCACACGCAGGAAGTGGCCATTAGTAGTCGGCCATTGTCGACAATTGATTCGTATCCGTCGCGAGGCGACAATTCTCAGAAAAGAAGGACACTTCGATCACGACGGATCGGGGAAAAGGTTGGTGGACACTGATGTAGCCAGTGGACCGAGGTCAGAATCGGACAGAAATAAAGATAAGTATGTATTCTGCAAACAGAGAGATATGTGTAGGTAGCCTGTCAGCACGTGACCTGCAAAATTCACCCAATTTCATATTCCTCACCATGTTGTGACTCATCCGAATCGTCGAGCTGTATTAAGGTGATTCGAATTGCACGATCTGATCGTAAGATCGTTTAGCACGAATGTGTGTACGTTAATACTGCATACATACGAATGGACATATGTATGTATATATGCAGTATGTGATTGTTTTTCGCAATGTATTTTCAATGAATTGCACTTGAAGAAATTTTCGAGTTGGGGTTGATTAAAGTATCTTGTTATTTTCGAATCGGAACAATGGTGATATCTCATAAACTTCCGTAGCAGATAAACACAATAATAATCGGTATGCAACATATGTATATTAAATTCAGATTGGACAAAAGGAAACTAAACGCCAAGCCCATATTTTACTGACATTGCAAAAAGCAAGTGCAAATTAGATAAGATTTCATTTTAAAAAATCAAGTCTTACTAATAAAAGTGACAAGCTTTGTTTGAGTAGCCGATATGAAATTTATCTTTTACATATTCTGTACAACTGTACATTACATTTTTTTAGTTAATACCTGATCGACATATGTAGGTAGTTTGGATTTCTAGTATGCAAAAACGATCGCTATACCCGGCTAGATGGTTTCGGTTTCACCTGTGTTAAAATCATTTAACGCTCCAAACTAGAACGTCAAGATAACAAAATATTGAGAAAACTTATATAAAACTGGCCCAATAAATGCAAAATATGTATATATACATATATCACGGGGAAAAACAGTGTAATAAAAAAATATTTTTGACTTTAAAATTCGCTAGATAATTAATTGCAAGTTTTTTAAGCGATAACAATCACAATTAATAGAAAAAAATACATTTGACTATTGATTCCAATACTCACTTTGAGTAAAGCAATATTAGATTTTGCGTTAAAGGCCGCAAATGTCAAAAAGCTATAAAAATTGTGCATTTTTTAAACACTCATATTTCATAAACGAAAGCAAACTTCAAACAAATTCAATGGGTCAAACTCAGTAGAGTTTAATCTCGATGAAAATTAGCAGTTTTCTATTTTTGCAAGTACATCTCGTATGATACGCTAGCGTCAGAGAATTTATTTCAAAAAATAAATATGTATTGCAATTATCAGAAGTTTATAAGACTGTAATAGATCACACGATAAACACTGACAAGAACACATTATTACGAGGACGGCCGGGTGAGTCACGGGAGTACATAACAATGCACTGAAGAAGACACATATTCATTTGTACACGAACGGCCGGGCGAGCGTGCGGGGATGGAATGAGGGGGCAGCGCGGGTGTGAAGTTGCACGAGCAGAGTGCATATGTTTGGGAGTTCACACGTGTATGCATATCCACATGCAACCGAGATCAGACAAGTTTCTCCTACATTTCTTAAAATATGGGATTCACCGTTATCGATCACTGTCAATCAAGGATAAAATATAACCGAAAACACTCCAGGGGGATTTTTGGATCTGTACCATGTATATGGGCTAGGGGTGCTGCGTTTTTTCACATGTTTAAAAGTATCCAAAAAAAACACGTACCACGTACCACTCAGTGTGTTTTCGCCCGAATTGATCGCAAGGGCTGTGCACTCCGAAGCCGCTAGCGGCAATAGCCAAGGGTGGGGTTCATGTATCAATTCCTTTCCAAGTTCACCCGTAATAATATCAACGGGCACAACACTACTTTAAGATAAGTTGTCAAAAAAAACGGCGAAGAGTAAATTAGATGGACTTTTTTATATTCAAGTGTTCCGGAAAGGGTACGATTTAACTGTACATTGAGAAAAATACTTTGTATCTTAAAAAAAATGTCTATGCATTAAAAATTTGTGTTACTTTCGGTGCATTAAACAATCTCGTATTGTGCATTGAATAAAATATTTTGGCATTATAAAGCGACCATTTTAAAATATGAAACGATCATTCGAAAAAATAGATTTTAGCATTAGAATACTTATAGATAGAAAAAGTGGCAACGTTGCAGTATTCCGCTATTGACAACTGTCAACTGTCAAAAGAGTTTACTTTTGTTTACGTATTAGATATGAATATGAATGATGCCTCAACTTTGGAATTGACAACTGATTGCATAATGATGGTCGTATTTCATAATACTTGTTTGGTTCGTATTTTGGTATTCGTGATGTTGTCGATACAGTTCATCTGTCATTTTAATAAAAATTTCATCCGCTTTCATTAAGTAAAAAATATTTTTTTCAATGACCAAAGCAAAGTTTCTAATGCAATCACTCAGAAATGCACACAATTTTATTATGAGCAAGCTGTAGTAATAACTTATACGGTATCATAACGTAGGCTTTTTCATACAATTAACCGAAACACTATCAAAACAGAAGCAATGAAGTATATTATACTACAAAAATGAAACAAACCCCTCTTAATGTGAGTATATTGTATTATATTTCATACGATGATAGATTCAGTGTCGGTAAAAAGTTGACGATGTAGCCTAAAGGTCAATCTTACCAACATTAATACAACCTAGGATATAATATAAAAAGCGACCTTACCGCACGTTTAGCGAAGGGCGAAATCCGCGAAAGACTTCACACTGAAACCCCACAGGGAGTCCGGAGAGGGATTACGGGGTATCTTCACCGAGAGGGTACTTTGTACCCCGTGAGTATATAAATAGTATACAGAGACCTCTTTCACTGACCCTCCCAGTCGTAGTCGCAGTCCTCACCAAACACACAAAAAGTAAATAAAACAGAAAGCCACACAAGAATATTTATGGTCGAGTTTAGCAAATAGGAACAATAAAGGTCGGGGTTTCACAGTGGAGCATTTTGGCGAATCGCTGGCAACTTTCTAGATAACCCTTCAGCGGCTGAATCGTATCGGTGGAAATTCACCCCTATTCCCTTACCCAATGATAATAATTTGAAGTTTATTGTTATTATTATTTGAAACAAAGCGTATTGTCGTCGAGAGATACAAATACATATTTGGGGAGTGAACCTTTCTATGTGGGACAGTGAAAATGTACGTCTGCTCTTATTGAAAGTAATATTATTCATTCACATATTTAAATTTATTTAATAATATTAATGTTACAGATGAAGTGTCTTCCAGTTGTAATATATTTTGACTAGTTGGAATATATTCCGTCTAGCCCACGTATGTTGATTCATATAGCGAATTACATTTCAACTGGTCTAAATATATGTACATACATATGTACTACAACTGAAAATACAGTTCAACTATAAGTTGGTACCAGGTTAGATGGATAGGTTAGGTTTTCGTAAAAACTTCACTTGACTAGTAAATTGAGTTGGAAAGTCACATTTTTGTTTTGAACATATTCTTAGAGATACCGTAATACGGTATTCATTATTCGTAATATCTAGCAAATATTAACGCATTTTTGAATTCTAAAGCATTCGTACAAACATCAGGACTGTCAAAAATCAACTGTTATATTACAAATGGCGCACATTGTTGAAAGTGTATTTGCGTTTGTAGAGATGTAATTTACTAGTTGAATTGTATTCGAATATGAATGACCTAAAATGCCATTTGGAATATATTAAAACTGAAAATACACTTCCAATGTATGTAACACATATGTATATAAATAGTCGTCATGTAAAACAGTACAAGTCGTTTCAAACTTTGGAAAAAAGAGGGTCTGTTCATTGAACGTGAGGCGGAAACGGGTGGAAAAACTTTTCGCTTTGCTGCGAAGTGCAAATTGTGACGAAAAAGCATTTTCCGCGTCACGTTTGAAAATCACAAACGCTACAGATTTTCCTCGGCATTTTCCGCGCAAAGAAACTCCATAGCGAACGGATCAAACAATGGCATTTATCATGCGACGATTCGAGCAGGGTAACGAGGACAACAGAAATTTCGCCCAAACCTACCCGCTTCTTATTTTTCTCGCTCGTCTTTCAACTGAGACATAAATAGGGGTCGAAGTGGTAGCTGTGTAGTCGAAAGGTTAAATTGTAATTTCCTTGAGTACCACCGACCCGAGTCTAATTAAACTAATTTAAAACTCAACCTACCCTCGCTAACGTCCTCTGCCAACTCGGAAGCAGAAATTTCATTATTATCCGCCCTGTAAACGTTTTCGGGAAATTCGACGTTATTTATTTATATACAAGTGAAAGGACACACGCCGTCAGTTTTGACGGCTGAATTGAAGTATGATCTATCGTTGCCGATTCCCCTTTTAGTTTTATTGCGATCGCTATATTTATGTTCAATAAAATTGAACCTCTACATGTTATTACCTCTACATACTATTTATCTAAATATGTACATATTATATGTAGCCTGAAGTAGTGACGACTCGAGGTTAATGTTTAATTCTAATATCTACAGTCTGGGTAATCAAGATGAGTAAATATAGTATTATATAATACCTATACATGCATACGCATGCACGGATGTAAAATATATATGTTTTATAGATGTAAATTTTTTAACAAGAAAAACGGCAAATGCAACAACACGACACAGAGGAACTTATCCTTATCAAGCACGACACAGATGAACTATAACTTTTTCGAATCTAAATTTCTTTTCCAAGGTGACATTATCTCAGTGGTCTAATTGGCGTTATGATAAGATGAAAGATGAGTGATTACTGAGAATAAGCGTTTATGGCAAGCGTATATAGAGGTTGTGATTGAGGAATCTCCTCTCGAAAATATTTTATAACTAGTTGTTTTACCCGGCTTCGCGCAGTATTTGTAATATAAACAGCTTAAACATGGCGAATCTAATAGTAAATATTCATTTGATTTTTTATTAAATTTATTTGAATCGAAACCATATCAAATCGTCATCATAGAAACTTTGATTTGTTTTCGATGTTACCAACCAACATTACATATATATTAGATGAAATATAGAGATTCTCGTTTCTCGACAAATCGTTATTAAAAATTTCGAGAATATTTTTAATTTATCACTACACACACGTTAATTAATGAACTCGTAACCCGTTCCAGCCATCTCAAGTAGTGAGTATATAAAATAAAGTAAAAAGTCTTGTAAAAATGAATGACAACTTACAAATGCCATGTATGTATGTACATACATATGTAGCTACTCAATATAACAAAGTGAATATAACGGACTTTGGAAGCATTTGCAATAAACAACATAATTTTGAGAACCGGCCGGGCCCCAAGCTTCAAATGCTTTTCGCTCGGGTATGACGGAGTTAATACCTATATAATATATGTATTTATTTATGAATAGCACGTGTATTGTACATATTATATTATTGAGAAACCAAAAATGCGAAAATAGTTTAAGCATTTATGTATTACAATTATTTATATATCATTTGCTTCGTGGAACCTGCTCAATCTTATCGTTTATGCCAGTATTCGGCAACATTTTCGATATCGCGGTCCCCTTAAGATGTGTCCCAAGTTTTGCGGACACCCCGTGATAAAAATGTGTTATTAAAACCACTCTTTTCAAAATTAAACCTTTTTTTTATAAAAATATAGGGATGTTAACATATTAAAAATAAAAAAAATAAAATTTACTAAAATCTAGAATATTTTAACTAAAGATTTAATTTATAATGAATTGTATCTAAAAAATCTAAACCCTTAAAAAACATCAATCCATATAATTATTTATTTATACAGGAATACACTCATTTGTATTTTTTTTATTTTTACAACAAATCTATGGTCAATCATTGTACATAAGTATTATTCAACGCCAACATTGATTAACAATCACAGAGTTGTCAATTTGTTGGAACCGTTTCAATTAAATGAGATGTATTGGCAAACTTTGATAGGAAATGATCGAGTCACATATCCAAGGTCTGGCCAGCAGCACAAAGCCAGGGATTGAACCGGTGACCACACAACCGAAAGAACGCTAAACACTGCTAAAATAATATTGTTTTCGTGTATTTTAAATTTTTATGTTATCATTCACTTGTCATTAAAATAAAAAAAATCGATTTAATATGTTTAAAGCACATTTTTAGAAAAAATTCGAGAATCTCAAGAAATAAAAAAAGAAAATCTTGAATTCATAAGATTCAAATATTACGAAAAAATGAGATTTTTGAATCTTAAGAATATAAAAAAGTCGAGAAATCACAAGCTCTAAGCGCGCCGTAGGTTCACCATTGCTGCTATAGATACCAGAGTTGTGCCCGTTGATATTTCAACGGGTAACCTTTAGTGGAAAAGAATTGCAATAAAAATATTCAAAACATCTTCATTTAAACGCATGTGCGAGTATTTATAGATGTACAAACCAGCTAAACGTGGACGTCAAACGTGATCTAGTGCTATCTATAACCAGTGACGCTCACAGACTACTTTCCGCCCCCTCCAAATACGATAAAATCGAACAATTTTCTAAATAACTTTAGTAGTGTAGAATCTATAGGGCTTTCGAGTGTCATAGAATTGTTCGCGCCCGTAATAAATACATACATGATATTTCTCGTTCGACTTTTCTAAGTCTATAAATATTATAAACTTATTTTTATTATAGTTCCTAATGCCCATGTACACAACGAGTTATGAAAGCGAGAAAAAGGTCGTCAATATTTAGATGATTATTTGAATTTCCGTTTCTCAAATTCGTATGTTCTTACATACACAAGTTTATGTATATTTTAAATTTAATTTATATTAGCCAATATACAAAACCAATAATGGCACCATTGTGCTATTATTGATTTTGCCTGAAGACGACACCTTTTTTATATACATTATATAAATTTATAACATCATTATTATAAATTTGAAATTATATTCAAATAATGGTAATACATGAGTATTGTTTGCCAATTTCTTTGGAACCGTTTCAACAATGAAATCTTATAAATTGGCCAACTCTGATAAGAAACGATCGACCCAGAGTCACATATGTATGTACATATATCCAAGATCTGGCTAGTAACACCGGACCAGGGATTGAACCCATGCTATACGCTATACGCTAAACACTGAGCTGTGTTGCTGGTTAATAACGAAAGTCAAATTTACTAACGATATTCCAATTTAAAATACTTTTGACAATGTGCATTTTTTATTTCGTAAACCATTGTTACTATACTTATGGTTAGAAACACTGATATTTTAAATTACATTTTTAAATCGTAAATTTGTTCCGATACTCATTTTTTTTTAAATGCATATGTTTTAATGGAAGTAATTGTGATGTATTCACATACATACATCAGTTGATAATTGGCACATCACAATTTACCACCCTTCGAAGTGTGTCGCCCTTAAGTATCGCCTTACGTCCGTCTATAACGCTTGAAAGCCGTATCGTGGCATTATTTTTAGTATCGTTATTCTAGTGTAATCGTGGTGTATTTTCTATTATAATGTTAAGCAGATTTGGTGGTTCAACCATACAGTGACGTCACATAATTATAAAACCAAGACAACGCCGGGTATTTACGCCATTTTTCAACAATGGACGAGTTTACCGTGACATGGTTGCTGTTTTACGTGGTCTACGTGCACCTTCACTTACATTACCATCCCTATTTCCCTTTTAGCGTCCTCCTCCCACTCCATTCCCTTCATCCAGAGTTCGGAGACTTTATGGCAAATCCGGTCAAATCCCTCCGGGGGATTTCGGTCCCTTTTTGTGTGCTACCCGCTCAACTTCCATCTCACCACATTTGTACGTTTCGTCTCCTAATACAGTGTGCCGGGATTCGACGCCCGCCGATTTATCGCTCTCGCCGAAAAATCGCCGTATAAAATATCTAGAATCGGAAATGAGAAGACGAGTGACGTAAAAAAAATGTATGTGTATGTACATATGTATATAAAAAGTGATACGAAAAATTTTTTTATTATCAAAGAATTTTTTATCGTAAAATAAACGAGGCGGATTATAATAATAAATTAATTAGAGTCGCTTGTTTGGTTGTCGATAGACTTTCATATCCGTGAGAAATTGTGTAAAAATAATGTACGTATTATACATAATTTTAAGACTAAATTTAATTAATATATTTATATATGTTAATTAATATGTATTATACATATTGTAACGAAGAGATTAGATGATTGGTGCTTGTGGACCGCTGGTTTAACATCACTAATCGCCTGATCTCGCGTTCGCGCCAAAAAAGCCTCGACGTATGAACGAGCCGAATACAACAACCAATAAGGTCTCACGCCCCATCAATCAATGATCTCGCTGTGCGTTGAGTACTCGATGGGTATAAATATTCGGCGGTTTTGGTCCGTGCTTAATTTGGAGCTGGAAGGTCGACGCATCTTGCCATAAATTACCTCTAACACACTAGCTACGTCTTTCCCTCCGATTTCCGAAGCCCATTTACACGTCCACGTTACAATGGTATCAAGTATTGTATAATATATTTTTTTCTAAAATTAAATATAATGTACTATACATTATACGTAGTCAAGTAATAAATAGCTAATTATATAAGGTTCGATTGAGAAATTTTCTATCGATCAAAGGTATGCTTTCCTAAAGAATTGTTTGAATTTTTCCGGTTTTAAAGATGTGTTTTAGTGCGCAGACACAGAGTGGTTTTTTTAGATAGTTTTGCAGATGTAAAAAAGCGATAGCACGCTTTGACAATGTGTTTTCGGTGATATTTTATCCTTGTGTTGGCATAGGTTTGACAGTGATCGATAACTATGATTCCCATATTTGAAGAAACGTATGATAAACTTGTGAAATAATAAGATAGTGCGAATTAACAGTGACATGAGAATACGTCCATCACAGTTGGAATCTACCTAGACCATCCGTGCCGTACGATTCAGTATGTCTACGCCCATAAGCTTTTTTTTCTCATTTGCCAGAAGTTTCAGGTAATTGATTATTTTGAATACGTCCATTATACTATGTATGTAGTATGGAAAAAACTTAAATATGGACGAAACGTCATTGTACAATTTTCCTGTGAATAGCATGGTAACAATTCAATGAATATTCCCAATTGAATAGTGAACACTCGGGAAATTAGCTAATGTAATAAATTGATGTTATTGATCAGAAAATCGGCATACATTCATATGTAATTAGCAATTTTATCGTATATACATAAATATAACTATGTATTGAGATATTGGGAACATTTTATAATATGTAAATATGAAGCTATGTGATGAAGAAAAGCTAAGCATAAGAATACGAAAGAGATCTCACAATTCCGAAAAAGATTTTGTGCAATATACAAGTTATTGCACACAAATACTTACAAAATATGTATGTACAAAATATGTATGTACAAAATATGTATGTACAAAATATGTTTAAGTTATAAGAGGGGGAGGGGGAGAGGATTTATTTTTTAAATGATCTATTCCAAAATGTACTTGGGCGAATTTTGTGTTCAATAGCTATCATACATATGTATGTACATACATATGTATATTATAATTAAGTTTAAATATCAAACATACATTTTCACGTTTGACCCCATCGCGCACTGCATTATAAATTAATTTAAACTAGAATGAATTTCCACAAACTTAGTACGAACGAGGAATAAACTTCACAAAATACTATAATATAAACACCTTTTTGGATGGGCAAATATTAAAAGGCCACAGAGTTTGCCCTTTGAGCGAATTTCTCCTTCGCTGACCGCGGCATCAACAAGTATACAACTAACACATATAAAATATATATTTACATTTTCGTGAATATAATATCACTTGAGAGAACTTAAGTTCTGAACACAGCGATATTTAGAGCTCGCGTTCCACGAAATAAACTTGCCATTTTCGCGTTTCGCTGGAAATAATATTACGATATACCGTAAAACGACGCATTCAACCACAAAACTTCGAGTCGAATTACCCCATTATTTCTAGGATTTAAGTATGGTTAGATATGTATTTTTTTTATGGCAGGTAATTGGATTTCACTATCATCAAGTTAACTGCATTGTAGTGTACACATCTCGTAATTGAACGAGCTTGTAAATTTCATCCAATTAGAGAGAGGCGGACGACACTAACGTTCTAACGATTTGTGTATGTATGTAGCTATAACAAAAAAACATAATTGTTTTATTACGTATATATTTATGTATTTTAGATCCTGCTATCATATTCATTTATTTATTTTTACAATTTTGCAATATTGAAATTACAGAGTAATTCCAAGTCGTCACTATAGTTAAACAAAAAAATAAAAAAGTAATAAAATAATAATATTGAAAAATGATAAAAAATAAACATAAAAATAAAACAAAAACGAATACAAAAACACAACTCGTTTACGATATCAAATTAAAAAATCCCTCAACCAAACCAGTATATTTTAGATTAAACAAATCCAAGTTAAAACATTCAGCCCGGCGCATGATTTCATACATTTGCCTGTGTGGCGGCACTGTCACGCGTATCGGCACTCAATTACGCGTGACAGCATTAAATCACTTTATATAATGAGTTGTCCCTAAATCTTTAGAGCTTTATAGGAATTTTAGTGTTGGGGTGCTCAATGAAGTGGAACCGTAAAATTATAGTCTGCTATAGCACTATCCGCGTGGTACGCCGGGTTGAATGTGTTAATAGAAATTTGGTCCAGAAACTGGATGACCTTTGTAACAGGCGACGAGGCCGATTGGTACGTGCCACAGGAGAAGAGAACAAACTGCGGCATCTGATGTAACTGAGTTGGCTGGGAATATTAAAGCTCAATTCTGCAAGAATTTAAGAATTGCTCACCAAACCAACCAATAACTTGAGTATTTTTAGAAATGTTTTCCCAAATATACTCCACGTCGTGACTCGAGGGAATTCTAACCATAGGCCGGCGCGACCCTGCACCAGCACACCATTGTTGCACCAGCACACCACACCAAAACGCCATTTTTCCTGGAAAAAGCACGCGCCACCGCCGAAAACTAATTATAGGCTAGTACTCTCAGCAGGTAGGAACTAGGATAGAGCCAAGGATAGCGACCGTAAACTATTGTAACGTACGCCGCGGATTAAGCGAATAGAATCCCAGAGACTGTGTGACCGTTCAAAGATTATCTGTAACGGATATCTGTTAACGGATTAACTAAATGCATACCGTGCGACTGGTATAAGTGGGTTTTAAGGATTAGCGACAAGCTAAGTGCATGAAACAATGATTGCACTTCTCATACCGTGGGAATACATATCCGAATACGTGACTATACAGTAGGTAAACAGATTAGATGTCCTGAGAGACCGTGAGACCGGTGTAAGTGGTTTTAGGGATTAGCGACAAGCTAAGTGCATGAAAGCTAAACAATGATTGTACTTCTCATACCGTGGGAATACATATCCGAATACGTGACTATACAGTAGGTAAACAGATTAGACGTCCTGAGAGATCTACCCTTTATAAGGCGGTACGTAAGCGATCTCAGGTCATTCTGGACGGAGCAGTGACACTGCGTGTATCTCCTGAATCATCAATAAATGCTGTGATACGACTGTTGGCCTTTTACTTGGATCCTCCACCCACCCCTACGCAACACTATCATATATGTATGTATGTACATATCTGAGAAACTTCTTTTGCACTCACTCAATTCTCAAGTAATATAAGAACAGCTCCATATAATAGAAGAATAGTCAGCGAATCATATAGCATTCGAAGCACTAATGAACTCTGGAAAGGTTTATTTGGGATTTTGAGAGGTCATACGACCGCCCGTTCTGTTAGTGTAATACAATGACAAACATTTGGAATAAAATAATTAAGAAGTCATCACAGCATGAATTTTACAATACAGAAAATATATTACACAGAATTTGAATTTTATTTTTTTTGTATAATATATTTTTCTAAAGTATAGAATTACAAACAATAATTGCAACAAGTTAGACCAGTACTGTATCCGCATATATTGATATTTAATGTCACTAATGATAAAAAAAATAATGAGATTAGGAACCGGTACCGCCCACTAGATTATTAAGAGAAGTGTGCACAAACGCGATGATATGTTAATTTCTGGATTTACAGGCTTTCGACGAAAACAGGAAAGCCTTTCGTACGATAAGGACAACTGGCGGGTGCTTAGCGTGTTATCTTTACAAATGTGTCACATTATCGAACATATATACACATGTAATGTTTTCAAATGTCACATTTTCAGTGTTCACGATATGTACGTTAAAAATATACTCACGTCGTTAAATTCATATAATATTGCGATGTTTAAATGGACATATGTGTGTGTACAATAGACTGGAGCGAAAAACGCGAATTTTCATATATAATATGTACAAACATAGTGGAAAACTCGTCGTATCAAGGGAACGTTAAATAAAAAAAAATCATTGATTTTAAACAATGTCCTGTGCCACCTAATATGTATGTTGCAATACCGATTATTTGTGTGTATATATTTTTTTTTAAATCACGTAATACTTCGATTTCAAGTAAGACTTTGAGCGTATCTGTTTTTATCAATACCGACTTTTTTAAATAATTTATTATACTTTTTTTCCATGTAAAAATAAAGTGAAAACTTATGAGTTTGTCTACGTAAGACCAAATAGTACTATGTAAGACGTGAACAATATTTTGACGAGTCTTTTTTGGTACGTTGCAAAATAAAACTTTTAAAATTGGCAATAGTAGACAACAATGAGTATTCTGTCTGTTAAATTTTATAAGTTTGCTTTTAACAATGTGCAAAAAATATTCATGAAGACGCGCTTGTCAAAATACCATTCACGCATGTATTTGCATAGGTTGAGATTTTATTTTGAAGTTTTTAAAGATGTTACAATGCCATTAAAAATGATGTACTCATTATGTCGATAAATTTTATTTGTTGCTGTATAGTTTGATTGTATTTCGCATGTACATACAAACATACATATATACATATGTACATGTGTACAACGTCTCTGCACGTCACGAACAATGACGGATGTATGGACCAACAAAGACGGATGTATGGGTCGACACAGACGGATGTCAACACAGGAGGAACGCATCTAATAAATGTATATACATACATAAATGATAATTGCACTTTTTCATATTGTATTTTTTTACCATACATGTAATCATAGTAGGCAGAAAAACTATTGTTTTAATCCAACAATTGCCAATTAGGCAATTTTGAATAGCCCTTGGAGGTATGCAAAAAATAAATAAAATCAATAATGGCGATAAAACATTGAGATCAAAATTGTTGACCTTCCCACGCAACTAATTATTGATTATTTCTGACTATTTTGCCAAACTTTGCATGTAACGGTTTCCCATATCTGTTCATTCATGTCGAATATGTAGTATTACATAATACTAAATGCAATAAAAGAGTGAGAAATACAGAACACTGGATGAATGAAGTAATAAACAAAAATAATGATTTAAAATACAAATTAGCATATATAGATTCATGATTTGAATATACGAGGACTTTGTTTGATGATGTTTTTTATGGTAAACGGATTATTGCGAAAATTGCGATCGCGCGCACGACCAAATCGTTACCAAAAAAATCGCGAATACGGAATATCTGACACTCGAGTTCCCGTTAGTACAATATTTCGCGTTCAAGTATCAATTGATGGAGTTTTTGGGTGCCAGATATTCCGTGGTCAAGATTTGTGACGTGCGCAAGATCACTTTTTGCAGAATAATCACTGAACCGTTTTTACTTTATCTATGTACGTAGTAACAATAGATGAAGTTTTTTTTATTATATAGTGGCTCATATTTAGAATCAATCAGCGTTGATATAAAAAATCGATTGCAAATTTGTCTATTACGATATAAATATGTATGAGTTATATGTAATATTTGGAATTTAACTTTGGGAAACGGGCTGTTAAGATTGGTTTATGAGTAAAACTATTTAGAGTAAAATTTACTCCTTCCGGTTGATGTGAAAGTATTTAAAAAATACTAGTGTATGAAATTTATCATAAAGCTCTGTACGAACAAGTAATCGCGAGACAAAATATCGAGACAAAAGTGCGTATAGGGCCTATTCCGATGAGCGCTTGAATCTTAAAACTTGATCATGAATCAATACCAGATAGAAAACACGAAAACATGATCAGGAATCAATACCAGATACAAATCAGTCAAAATATCGAAGTACTAAGGTTGGGAACCACTGTTGCAACCAAATAAAGAATCGTATTTTGGAATTAGAGGATTAATATTTCATTCGCAACCCATTTCAATGAACAATTCGTAGAGAGAAGCTAGATAGGCGAGCTTCATATGTACATATACATTCACAGTTGCATATGTAAAACTGTAAAAAGGAAAAAATAAATAATCAAAATAAGTCCTAAAATGCTTGTGCGTCCAAACCGGTGTTCTTGTTCGTAACCAATCAATGACATCATAGGATTACACAGTGACGTCCCGAAGGCATAGGCAGGTAAGGCAATGTTTACGGGCGGCAAATGCTAGGGGACGGTAAATCATGACAGAATAAAAAAAATATTTTTAATAAAGTTAGCAATAAATATTTTTCTCGGAAAGAATCTTGTTCATCTTTTCGGCGAAAAAACGTCAAAGTTCCCGTTCCCGTTTCTCGATGTGTTTCGATAAGTGAATGTTTCAGTTTCAAATTAATACTTAATAATCAAATTAAATTACAGAAATGATAATTTGTCGGAAAAAACTCAGGCGGCGAACACATTTTAAATTATTGCGTTGCAATGCCACTCATTCCTGTTTTCCCGTTCCCGTTCCCGTTTTTGGGCGATTTTTTACAGAAACCATCGCGGGCATGCACACAATAACTCACGTAAGTTTCATCGCAATCGGTTGAATGAACTAGCTGAACCCGGCATGCGTTGCAATGCCACAATAACGCATGCGATTCCTGTTCCCGTTCCCATTTGTCGGAAAAACGCAGGCAGCGAACACGTTGGTCGCGACGCGAAAACATTTGAAATTATAGCTCATTCCCGTTTTTCCCGTTTCCGTTCCCGTTTTTTTTTCACAGTCATCTTCCCGGACATGCATACAACAAATCCTGAAAGTTCCATCGTAATCGGTTCAGTGGTTTATGAGCCTATTCGAGACACACAGACAGACATTCATTTATATACCTATATACATATGTATATATAGATTTAAAATCATGATTTCTATAAAGAAATTATTAAATTTGAATTCATTAGTGGATTTATTACATACTTCAGTAAAATTGGAGATTCTAGTTGAGAAATACCATAATACCATTAATTAAAGAAAATAAGAGTCGGAGTCGGTTGATTTTTTACGACTCCAGCTCCGATTGAAATGCTCTAACTCCACGACTCCAAATCCGAATTAGCAGTCCTGCTTAAATCTGTACTTAAATTCAAATATAATAAATATTAACCGTGTTAAGTTATTGTGCTTTTAAATTTATTTTATACAATGTAGTCCGACTATACTTTTATTTTCAAAATTCAAGTGGTCAACTACTATAAGCCAAGTGGCCAACTATTAGTACTACATAGTGAATAGAAAAGAGTGAAGAAGCGACCCTCGAAACTAAACGTCACTTTAATAATAAAGATTAAATAACACGAAACCGCCAAGAGGGGAAAAATACACAATACATTTTACATCATAAACTGACACGCAACATTTACTCGAACAACAGAAACGAAGTAATTTTTCCACCTACATACATACATACACACAATTTCATCACATACTTTACAGCCGCTTTCTCACACGGTAAAATTGAAGTATTACACGCACCACAGTTTGTGCAACACATCTATCACAGAAACAGATACACACCCACAATGCTCGCAAAGAAAAGCGGCGATGTCGAGACAGTGGCGCTAATTGAAGATTCGCAACGCGTATCGTTACGCCATTTGTCCGAGTCCAATTTCCCCCGAAACGGACGCGTTTATAACAAAATGTAATTACTAATCATAATACAGGTAGATGAGATAAAAAAAAATATTACTAAAATATGCACTATGCAAGATATAACAAACACTATTTTACGTCTATAATACTTCAAGTGACGTGAGCGATTTTGCTTGATGTTGTTGATTTTTTTTTATTATATACATATATACCAGGAAGGCCTAACAGGTAAACCCCAATGCGCCTTCCTGGCCAATTACAAACAATGCAGCATTTTAATAACACAAGTTGACAAGTTACGAGACACTGAAAACTCGAAATTAGCGAGACATCTATGAATTTTAGCTTGTACATAAATTTTATTGTACATTAATCATACTCAAATAGTGGTGACATAGTAAGTAGGAAAGTTTTGAGCTAATTTAATCGTAGAACGTTCGATCCAGTTCGATAGGCTCGTGGCATGTGTTTTTTTTAGATAGTTTTGCACATGTTAGAAAACCGCTAGCATACATACATATGTATTCTATGCTTATGGTACCCAGGCTGGCCTAGCTAAGAAGGCATAACAGGTAACCCCCCATGCGCCTTCCTGGTCAATGATAAACATCAACAAATAATTTATAGAGTAATTTTACACAGCATCACAGATACATATATGGATAAATTTGTATTTTTGTAGCATTTACAAATCAGCAAATTCGAGATGATGAGATGAGAAGTTCAACAGTGATCGATAATGGTCCCATATTTGAAGAAATGTAGGAGAAACTAGTCGCATTTTCCACAGCGGGATGCCACGAACGTGCTGGTGCTGTTCGAGTCAGTGTATTGTCGCCCTAAGTTTCTCATAAAGTGTGATTAGCTTGAAGTTTGTTTTAGGAAAAAATCGACTGCGTTCATACTACATACTTTCTTACATAAAACAACTAACTGACATGACTAATAAAATTACCAACTTTCTTACATAAAATAAACCATGAAAGAGATTAGGTTGGCGAGGTAATTTTCAATAAATGGAGAGGGGTACCTTTTCCGTAGTTTAGCCGCATTAATTCGTTATATTATCCGTAAACGTAAGTTTTACTTCAAAACTTTAAGATGATTTTGGATAAGAAAAATAGCGTTTTCAGGCAAATTGGTGTCTTGGAGGAAGGTATATACATAGTTATGGTTCAATCAAATTCTTATCAGATTTTCAAATGTTTTATTCGTAATATATTCAAACATGTTTACGATTCAGCTTCGTAAATTTTAAGAATAACGTTGAAAAAAAAAATCATCATCATATGGAAAACGTGCCCAAAGCCTGAAACACGAGTAAAAAGTTAAATTAGAACGGGTCGGCCATTAATCACAGTCTTTCGTGTCCTACCTAGTCCACCCTCCCACTTTTGCTTTGGCCTCCCCACTCATCCTTATTATCCTTAAGCGTTTCGTGACGAAAAAATAATTAACGTCGTGGTTGAACGTCGCTTAATCGACGACGCGTTGCCGATTATGCGAACCAAAGATAAGCATTAAAACCAAATTAAAAGTCACCATGTGTCGCCACGCGTTTACAATGTAATTTATTTTGTATTAAAAGCCGTTTGGCAATTTCCGTCATCAACTGAATTGTCAATGTGTTTAATGTGCGAACGTTTCGTAATTATCGCCGAAAGGTTTATTTACGTTCGACTTATTTCAAAAACTTTTTTTTTTTCAATCAGATCCGTGAAGACAATCTCAGTAAAATTATTAAATGTGTTTGTTTTATGTTTTCAGGTATGTATTTTCCCGTTGCATAATTGACGTCTATGACATATAATGACATTTGTGTCAAGATTTTCAAAACAAAGGTTTGTATGTACATACATTGCGTTGCAAAAAGTCTGAAAGTACGTTTATGTTTTTGGGTAGCTGAGTTGTCGATATATGTACAGTTGTCAATTATTTTATGTCCAATTGTGTCAAGGGAGTTGGCAAGCTGCCTCGTTGAAATACGAAAAACTCTAAAAAAAAGGACATATTTGGAACCTTTGCAGATTTTTAATGACTAATTTAATATATTGTAATTAGTATTTTTTGTGGGACGAAATTTAAATCAATTTCGAGTTTAATAAATAAGCAAGTATTTTTTTTGTCACATATTTTACTCTCGATATTAATTTCGGTTATCGACTGAAGTTGATTTTGATAGAAGAGAATTTATTCGTGCTGCTGATCAGTGATTTGCAGTGCTGCTGTAGCTGATCAGCAGCACTGCAGTATTTCTGCAGTGCTGCTGATCAGTGATTTGTGACTCCAAGTCGATCGTTTCCTATCAATTTGCCAATTTAACTGATTTAATTGTTGACACGGTTTTCAAATTTATAATTTATATTTTTACAAATTTAATACCATTGGTGTAGCTCAGGGTTTAGCCCGTAATGGCATTATTGTAAAATAAAAGAATATTCGTACATATAATAAATCAGTATCCACGATTTTTATGAATATGCAAGTATAATAAAAACAATATTATAATATTGATAATCAATGAATATTAATATTCTAGATTCTAGATTATTCTACACATTCTAGATTACAACATTCAGAATTTCTAAAATAAGCTTGTTAATGGATTCAACGGTTCGATTAGATATTAGTTTAACATTTTTTCGGAACCTATTTTGATATTGATCTTTCACGCGATTGAATCTCATACAATGTACGTATTGATTTTGCGAAAATTCAGCGTCGAGGAAACTATTCAGTTCAACGAGCAATTGCTTGCTGCGTAATTCATCCTCTCGTGTATGAAAATTTTCTTTAAAAAATCATGACATTATGCATTGTATATTTTCATTCGCAAAACAAAAGGAAATGACGCACCAGAGAGAAAATTAAAAATTAGCATTAACCATTATCTTATGCGAAAAGCACAGTAATAGAAAGACATCCGCTAAACAAGATCCTTGCAATTAGACGTCGCTTTCTAAACAAAGTGAAACAGAAGAAAATCTAATTGAAATTGAAAACGTTTTCCGAGAAAAAGTAGTTGACTTTGATGGAACATCGTCGCTAACAATTCTAATGGCTCATTTAATTAGGAAAGTAAATATAAGAACCGACGGCAAAGGAGAACGCGCATCATTCATTATAGGGCGTTAATTGTAATAGTAAACATCTTTGCGTCAAACGAAAGCGAAATTTTTGCACAACGTATGCAAACTTTTCGCAAAATTGATATACAGCGTGTTACGAAAGGACATATTTACAAAAAGCAGTATTATTTATATGTATGTATGTACATAGTGCGCGTGTGTAAATCACACTAGTAAATTAAATTATGCAATCGAATAATAAAAAATCGTCGGTTTTACCGGAATACATAATTTCGAAGTATATATGTATGTGTATACATACATACATATATTATGATGAAATATATTAATATTTATACTGCTTTTTCACGGACAAGGTTATTTCCTTTTTAATTAACAACATAATACCTACGGAATATAAGCACATTTGTACATATCAAGGCAAGTTAAATTCGTCTGAAATATTATATACACACGTGTACATTAAAAATTAATAACAAATTTTAAATAAACCAAACTTGACTGTACATATTTCAGCGTTTGGAATGTAATTTGTAAGTTTCGTAATTATATATATTACATATATTTAATATCTAATTGTCTTACTTAAAAGCGCCCAATCCTTTGTATCTCGAAATGAGATTACTGAAAATCTCTGACAGTAAAAATTAGTCAAGGTGAAGTTCATATAAGATAAGGTAACGGTTCAGTCTCCGTCAGATTAAGGCAAATATTGCGGGAACCATATCTGTTTATGGAAACATCTGAAGAAAATATTACGATTTATTATTTGTTATATGATTTTGTATAATTTTTTGTCAAAAAGCGTAGAAATGTCCGTATCCTCATCACAAAACGCCAAAATCGTTTTTTTTGATGAGGTTGGTGTTTGGGTCTCCGTCATCCGGGTAACTGCTGCAATATATACATACGTGGCTGAAATGTCGACCGTTTTAATTTTTTTTTCGGAATTTCAGTCGCCTTAAATGCCGATTACTCTAAACACTCACTACTTATTGCAATGACTTTAGATCAAAGCTTAAACCCATATGTTTAAGATTTGATCCACAACGTATCTCACTGATTATGCAATTGTTTACTAGTAGAGAGTTCAAATTCCGGAAATTATTCATTTTACATACGCTACTGGCAAGATCTGGGTGGTTATTAAATACAGATCGACCTTCTCTTGTTAGAGTTTGTCATTTTTTTTTAACTTAACTGTTGTGACGGATCTAATGAAATCGGTATCCCCCTCCCTCCTCCTTTGACACAAATCCGAAATTGTTGATATACCTGCATTGTAGAATGTATTTATGTACAAGTTTGGCCATATGTAGGTGTCGCTTCAGGGCAACCTTTTATGTCATCTATGGTGATGTAACGTGGGATCATGAGAAAGAGTATCCACTGTCTAACTGCATTCATGGGTGAACAATAGAGACCCCGGATTAGGTTAACGGGACTCAGTAAGTGACCGAACAAAGGATACGCTGGAATTCTCACAGACCTGGGCGAGTGCGTGCGTAAACAATAGACTCACCAGGGTAGACCTTAAAGTGCGTATACAATAGAAACATTAATGGATCAGGGAAGCTGTGCTGTGCAACTTGTTCTTTATAAGGAGGTACATACGGTAGATCTGGAGTGAGCGGTGGTTCCGTGTGGACCTCTGGGATCGTTGAATAAATGCTTTGAAGCGACTTTAGCCTTTCATTTCATTCAACCCACCCGTACTCAACATTAAGAATGAAATATATGAAATAAATAAAAACATAATATAAACCAGCAACGTAGCTCAACGTATAATGCTACCATTAACTCATGGAATCAATTCCTGGCCCGGCGTTGCTAGCCAGACCTTGGATATATGTGACTCCAGATCGATTAGAGTTTGTCAATTTATCTGATTTCATTGTTGAAACGGTCCTAAACAAATTGGTAACGTATCCTCATTTGGGGTCTACCTCACGGGACCGAAAGTGAAAAGCCCGAAAAAGCAAATATCGGAAGGCAAAGATCGAAAATCGAAAGATCTTTAGTCGAAAGATAAAAAAGGGTGCATGGTAAACGGTACTATGTACATATATACATATAATATATATGAGTGGCATGCGGTGAAATTATCTCTCTTTTTGTCATACAGTCTTGTTTAATGTGCGCGCGCAGGATATGGGATGAAAAGCTTGTTCCTCTTGTTCCTGTTGTATCCTGCTCGTACAAATTAAGTGAGGATGTACGACGGGGGGAGAGAGAGTTTTACCGCACGCCACTGATATATATATATACTAACCGTTTTTCATATGTGTGCATGGTAAACGAACATTTTCGACTTTTTAACATTCGGTGCGGTGACGGTCACCCCCTCATTTGTCACCATTATTTGAATATCAAATTTAGAATAATAATTTTATAAATTTATATACAGTATATATGCATCGCCTTGATGCAAACCCCGTAATGGGACCTTTGTAAATATAATTTTTTTAAACAAATAAATATGAAATATTTTCATATAAAAAGTAAAAAAAAAAAATTACTTTGGCATTTGAAAGAACAAGTGATGGGGATTAAGTTACTAATTATACGCAGTCACCTTGTACTCGTATAATAAAAAGATGGGTCTAAAACATCACATATATAATTCTGGTAACAACATCAATATCGATAGGTTTATTATTTTGATGAAACCCAATACAGCGTTACGACCAATCAACACAACAGTGTCAACAATATTTTTAACAGTGGACAGAACTGCCATTAACGAGTAGATAGAGACTTTGTTCGCCGTCGTTTGATTGACAGCATCGAGCAACGAAACGTACGTTCTATAGATAATAACCCATCACATACATATTAATATTACATACACATATTACACACACAGATGTGTATTTGATTTCCACCTTTTTTCCTCATTATTCTCTCTTTTGCCAATACGAAACGGTTCTCTTTCGACGGTTACGCGTAAATCAAACGGGAGTCGATAACTTTTCACCCCACCGTCAGTTATTCATTCGTAGACATTATAAAACATATACTCTGGTATAAAAAAATGCTTATGAATGTGTAAAATATACGTAAATTTGTATACCTGTCCGTCGCGTCTCGTTCGCAAAAGTCGATGTAGCGAAAACGTGGGAAAATTATCGGGAAATTTACTCTCTCTCTCTCTCTCTCGGTTCAAATCCGCATTAGTCGCAGATTAAAATCATCGCTCTTCATTCCATACATTATATTATATTTTTGTGCTTATATGTACTTTTCTGAATTTACGTCATGTATAAATTCGTTCGGAACTTTTCCGTTTGAATTATTATCGTTTATAAAGCGTGATTAATATGCTGTCGGTTTGAAACATAGATGTTTTCGTAAATATGTATGTGTATATAAGTAGCATGTAATTTTGCGCGTTCATTTTGCTTATCTTATAGTGTGTGATTGGATTATAACGTTCACATCATAATAAAATGCACGTCCTGTAACATCCTAATAATTTCAAGTTTGTTCAAACCAACAATGTATGTATGTGAAAGAGGATTTTTCTTTATCGAAAAAAATATATACAGCTGTAAACAAATGTATTAGGCCATTTGTAAAATATGGTTTTAACCGAAAATACGTATTATTAGGTATTTGAAACAGTCAATACCTTCATCGCATATTACTAGGCTTTCTTCTTTTGTTTAACCCTACTTTCTCTTTTTTGGGTCGTTTATTATTGAAAAAAATAAAAAAGAAATTGTCCATTTTACGCAAATCAGTGTTTCGAGGGAAGTGGTTTCGTCGCTTCGTTTTTATCGTTTCCATTTCTATTTTCTTTTAATTAAGTGAATCTTCTTTAATTGAATAATGACAAAATATGGGAATCCAATGAAGGGAACTAGACTTTCAAGGGTTGGGATCGAAAAAAGTTTCAAATAACTTAAATTATCGCGATGCTCGGTCTAAACGACATTAAAATAATTCAGTGAGATTGGTTTTATAAAAAAAATCCATTAAAAACGGGAAAAATGAGGAATAGATTCTCATCTAAGCGATTGTCTTTCAAAATCCCAAAAACGAACTTTCTGCGCTAGCAAGAAAAGTGAATGGAATATAAAATTTTCTTCGCGAATCGTAAGAAGACGTCTGACGGAAGCTACATAAACAATTTTTTACAGCGGCCTAATACATTTGTCCACGGCTGTATATTTATTTTAACACACAAATACTTTTCTATTGCAAAAAAGTGTATTTGAATGAAAAAAATTATTTAAAACTAAACAATTTGGGTTTGTTACTGAAGAATAATCACATTGAGCTCTCACTTGACTCGCAGTGAAGTTGGAAAATCGGAAAATTTCACATCGTAAAACTATTCCCGTTATTGCCGAAAAATTTACGATTCTGAGAACATACCAGTTCGCGAACCAATGTTTCCAAAACAGAAACACGCAATATTCCAACTGACGAAATTCTTACACAGTAACTGATAAACGAAAAACAACCAATACAGAATTAATTCAGTCTCCATTGCTACATTGGACTCTCTCCAAATAATATTCTATTCCTTCCGATCATCATTTTTCGTCTCCATGCGTCACGATGACTACAGTCTGTGTGGACCGCATGCGACCTGTCCAAATTTGCAATTTTTATATATTTTTTACTGGTCTACTTCGTTCTACCAACTTGCAATTTCTCAAAACTCGATTTCTCAACTTTTTCGGTGCATTTCGTCGTCGAGTTTGTATATGTATATACAAAACTTATATACGAAAATGTTTTACATAGTGAAATACTTATTTTACGAGATAAACATTAACTATTAAAATTAATACGTTCAGGGGTGTGGACAGAGTAGTGGGCACAACATTTTTGACCTTTCTAAGAGGAAAAAAATCCCACTTCCGGTTTATTAAATTAAGTGATTTTTTTTTATTTTTACTTAAAATTACTATTTTTATTATACACAATAAATATCAAGAAGCTGAAAACAATTTAAAAGGTCAAAATAAAATAATGAAATATTGTTTTAAAAAAAAATACTACTTCCGGTTTACGAATTCTGACCAAAACCCTACCAGATCTAAGTTAGTACATAAAGGATAGAAATATAAATTTTCAGCTTAATACGTTCAGGGGTGTGGACAGAGTAGTGGGCACACAATTTTTTTGTGACGAACACACATGTTTAAGGGGTCGAAAAAAATAGTGGAAGAAAAATCGAACAAGAGTAAACTGCTACTTCCGGTTGACGGATGCTAACCAAATTTTATAATTAACTTGGTATTAAACTTAAACTTCTAGATATGAAATTTCAGTTCAATAAACCAAAAGGTTTCTGAAAAAAACATAAAAAACTTCGATTCTCTATAGTAAAAGTACTACTTCCGGTTCAGATATCAATATTTAAAAAATATGAGGTTATAAAAATTATTATTTGTATCATATTTAAAAAAAATTCAGTCCGATTCAGTTAGTGGTTTGGGAGATAATTGAATTCAAAAACTTAAAAAAAGAGGGCACCTATAAGGCGAGGTACCATTTCCGGTCAACTTAAAAATTTGAAAAACATTTACGTCGTGTCGATAAGAATTTCAGTAACCGATACTAAGTTTCAGTTCGATAGGACTAACGGTGTTAAAAATATCCCCAAAATACACACACACACACAGACACAGACACACACACACACATTTTTTTCTAGATCATGAAAACGTGATCAGTGATCGATTCTGAGTTCGAATCAGTCAAAATCTCGAGTTCGAATTTTCGCATGATCACAAAATTTCATCTATTGTTACTACGTACATAGATAAAGTAAAAATATGGTAAGAATTAATTTTTAAACGTTTTTTTTAAATATTTTAAAGGTGTGTTAATAGCTTAAAAATATATGAATAATTACAATATGTCTCGTATATTAAAGATGTAATTACATAAATGTATACAAAAAAAAAACAATTTTTGTATACAATATAAAAACTCCTGTTTAAGCAGACGAAAAGTTGAAAAAACAAGTCTCGAGATATTGCAAGTTGGTACAACGAAGAGCAACGATTTTTTACATAAAGACGACACGGGTATCAAATTATCATTAAATTTTCCAAAACTTTTTTTACACTTGATAAATTGAAGCCTTAGGCCGAATAAAAATAAAGATACATATGTTAAAATTTTACAACAATGTTTTTTTTTATTGATGAATAATACACGTTAATAATACTATATCGTTTTGAATTCACGATTTGTTCCAATGTTTCCTGATTAGGTATGAATTTAGCAGTGTATGTAATATATATTTATGTCGTGCGCCCCTGTGTCGTGAGTAATTCATATTATTATATATCGCAAATGGAATAAAGATATATGTGTTGGAATAAAGACATCGCAAATGGAATAAAGACATAGTGCACATAGTACATAGTAACGTTCACATTTATATGATTGAAGTACCGTCAATTTATGATGAACCAAAACGTAGTTTGTTGGTTAAGCCATTGTTTACCAGTAAAGGTCGAGGTTCAAATCGTCGATGGATAGAGTAATCGTAATAGATAGAGTAATTATGCTATTTATATACATACGTTGCTGGCAAGATCTACATACATGAATGGTTATTAAATTTAAATTGACCGTGTTTTGTTAGAGTTTAAGAAGCAACCTTTTATGGCATTTATGCTAAAAATGGAATAGGTATATAAAACAAAATAAAATAAGAAACGTTTCATAAACTATATTTCGGCACTGATTTAGAAATAAAAAAAAATATTTTAATTGTTTGATTAGTAACTCAATTTAAATTTCGAAATTGAATACCACATTTTAAATGATTTTTAGCCTACTTTCATTTCTTCATATTTTAATGCACTCTCACTTGAATGCTATTGCAAAAAAAAAAGCATTAAACCACTCACGGCAGAGTAATCATTTTGTCAGATTTTGCAAATGGTTTGATTCGCATGCAACTATACATTTAAAACGATGAAATTTCACCATCGCAATTGCTCGATATATGTACATATATATCATCATTAAATGCACATCTACATATATGTATAAGTTATTTTGTACCACACATAAATATTTAACATACAAAGATACGTGTGGTCTGTATCATCGCGTATAAATAATATGTATATACAATCGGAAAATTGATATTACATACATATGTGAAATATGTATGTAGGGGACGTTGATAACATTACGCACGGTAAATATTTCAAATTCTCCAGAGTGTTGTTGAGTGCGAACTCGCATTGACACACTTAGCCTCTTAAGGAGAATTTGCATAGTGAAGAAGTATAGCAATTGGTACCCAATCAAAATACACGTGTAGCATATATACATACATATGTGTAACACTCCATAGAGTCAATGTGCATACATTAAGAATATCTATATTACAATTTAAACCCGCCTGTTTGCCTGTTGACAGTCACACATATTGAATTGAATCTCTAGCTAGAAAAATAGCTACACAAATTTAATACCGACACATAGTGTGCTAAGTTCTTAACAAAATATTTCTATTTAATTTCATAAAGTTTTAGCTATAGCTCGAAAAATATAAAAGAAGCAGCCGTCAACACAGTTTAACTAACAAAATAGTTAAACAAGCTTGAATACATCAGATTATAATAAAAATCGGTAACGAAACCGTTGCGCACTTACTTAAATCGATCGTTGCGCGCTAGAACTAGAAAAATCATGGAACTATAAAAATTAATGGTTATGGTTAGGGGTGTCATGACTAAAGGGCGGATAGGGAGCGTGTTTCTCCAGGAATCGGGCGTTTTGGGTCTTTGTACAAAGCTAGAGTGCAAAAAAAAAAGGTTCGGCGAACCCTTAACAAAGCACGGCCAACAATTAACAATGAACAGCACGCTTCCGTTCCGCTCACTAGTCATGACCAGAGATCGGCGGACGATTTGCTTTTGCCCACAAAAATGGTTCACTATAGTCAATTAATATTGCCAACCTTTTTTTTGCTCACTTGCTTTGTAAGACAAAAGTGAACCATATTTTATAGGCGAATGCAACTTATCCGCCGATCTCTGGTCATGACAAAACGCTCACGGACATAACACTGACATCATAACGCTGACGCGACAAAACGATCACAGAAATCATATTCACAGATAAAACGCTCATGGAATTATTCCAAATATTGAGTTTAAACTGGTTTATCTAATATATATTTCATTTATTAATCTACATATAATAGTATAATGTGTAAATTCATCACGACACGTTTTATTGAATTTTGGATTAATTTTGTTGTAAAAAATAACATTTTTATACGTACGAATAATTCCGTGAGCGTTTTATCTGTGAGTATAATGTCCGTGAGTGTTTTGTCGCGTGAGCATTATGTCGTCCGCGTTGTGTCGTTGAATGTT
Organism: Arctopsyche grandis; assembly: GCF_051622035.1. Classification (NCBI taxonomy): domain Eukaryota; kingdom Metazoa; phylum Arthropoda; class Insecta; order Trichoptera; family Hydropsychidae; genus Arctopsyche; species Arctopsyche grandis. Next base: position 14,809,034 of record NC_135367.1, read on the forward strand.
AGGTCCGTGAGCATTTTGTCGTGGAACGTGGGTATAATACCGTAAGATGAAAACGCTTTCTTAATCCCAATGATATTTTTAATGGAAGGTCTTGGATCGAACGTATTCCAGATTGGAATCTGATCCAATATTGATTATGATTCAACCGATATGAATTTATTCATTCAAATACAAAAAATTAACTCGATTTATCAGATTTTTTTAATATATGTACTAAATTAGCTAGATAGCTAAAATATATATAAATAAATATATTTTACCATGATGCCATTATGGGTTTTACCCCCAAGCGACACGTATGGCATTAAACTTGTACATATATACATTAAGATTATATGTTTGAAATATTTGAAATCTTATTCAAATAGTGTTGACAAAATAATAGTAAGTAAGTTTTGACAATTTGATGAGGAACCGTTTCAGTTAAATTGGCAAACTCTCATGAGAAACGATCCACCTGGAATCACAAATATACAAGTCTGACCTGAACACCAATCGGGGTCAACCCAGGGCTTGAACCCGGGAACCTCTTGGTGGTTGGCATTATCGGAACCAGCGAGCTAAGCTGCCGGCTAAGTTTGCTAAAATTTAATTCTAGAAGTTACATACATATATACAAATAATATTCTTACTAATAAACACTCTTCTTATTAATAAACACACTCGTATATGATGTGTATTTGACGTGAATTGTGTATATAAATAAACGATTTACGGCATTGAAATCTCAAATATTTCGGGTCGTAAAAATATAATCATAGAAAGTGGATTGGAGAATTTCATATCCCCATCCTCATACTTTCGCACTCCTCTTTCCCCTCGCCAACCATTTATTATACAATATTAAAATGGAGCTATTTTCACGCAGAAGGGAAAAAACTTGGCGACTCGCATTCGCATCGATCGTTTGCATAGCACACGTTTTAGAAAAGGGAGCGAGGTCTATATAGACGGTTGAGATAAGCAAAATAAGTCATAAAATGCTCGTCGAAAAACCAACAAGTTTCTTTATGCTCAGATAAATTAGAATACACCTCCACTTTCTAATAAAATATTTCTAAATCCACTCATTCTTATACGCATACACATATCCAATTCTAAAAATGATAATTAAAACCATACATAAACTCTCATATATTGCACGTCGTTGTTGTTTATGAACTCGCTCACTTTGAAAAATCGGCAACAATTAACTAATGGACCGACTAACTGCTACGCTAATTTACTCGGTAAAACGACACAAAAAAAAACTAGTTAAATTGAAGTGGCTTTTAGTTTAGTTAGTAACGAAAATTTGTAAACGTCAAAAACATTACATACGCACGTAGGAACAGTGTGTGTAAAATTTGACGTACGAGTACAATACAGTCGAGCAGTGCGTATGACAGGTGACGAGAACCTTGGACGGAACCTTCAATTGACACATATTAATTGACCGCTTGAATAAATTATGGTATTTATTTGAACTACATAGAGATTCAATCGTTAAAAGGCTCGACACGAATGTCTGTATGGCGTGCAACAATCGCAAAGGCCATACAGTTCGTCGAACGATAACATAGCAATTATGCAAATATTAAAATTTACACTGCGATTTGTTATCAACACATAATCGATTTCGAAAGCAATTGACAGATATGTTTACTGTCTGTCGTGTGACTAAGTGTATTTTATTTATGTCGGCTAGGATGAATTATACGAAGAAACGCTCATTTATCAGAGGCTGATCGATGACGGCCAAATACCAGATGTGTCAAATATTGAGTCCGAAATATTCCAAAAAAGTCGGTCTGTGTAAGTGGATCTCTTCAAGTTCACTTGCATCATGAGCTTTAGGGAGAAAACACACTGAGTGGTATGGGACGTCACGTGTCCTTGGCTTCCCGCTGTGACTGTAAACAGTGGGTGTTCCCCAAACCGAATTCGGGTGTACTCACACGTGCAGAATGAATATGTCTGGGAGGTCGAACTTGTATACATATCCATATGCAAACGACAAGTTTCTCCTACATTTCTTCAAATATGGGATTCACCGTTATCGATCATTGTCAAGCAAGGATAAATACGAGGATAAAATATCACCGAAAACACTCCAGGGGGTAATTTTTGTGACTGAAACATATATGTATATGGACTAGAGGTGCTGCGTTTTTTTTGCATGTTTAAACGTATCTAAAAAAACACGTACCACGTACCAGTCAGTGTGTTTTCGCCCTTAATCGCTTCGTTACTTGCTTTGAGTAGTGACCTTGTCAGCAAACATTAAAAAAAAATTGAATATATTTTTATGTCATCTATTAATCATCAGCCGGATTTTCTACCATTTTAATTGAATGGGTTTATGTGTAAAAAAAATCACATCAAAATAATTGATGATGTAAAAGCTACACGATTATTGTTAATGGAATCGGATTTTGAAGCTAGTGTGTTTTAATGTTCCATTTTAATAATAAATATTGTGAAAGTGGAATCAAACTTTCATAACATGACCGCTATAAATGAATATTTCATTACACGTTGAAGAATTGATTGAAACTCGTCATTAAATATGGCAAACGCTCGCATGACAGTTTCATAGTAAATACTCTGTATCTACAATATTTAAAAAAAAACCATCAAACTATCTAGTACATATAGAATTACATATCGCGTTTAATCTTTAAAAAAATAGAAAATTTTATTGTATTATCTTTTTCAATTGAAATCGAATGTTTTGCGTCTGAATTTGGCAATTTAATTTAACTTTGTGGTTTTTGAGAGGCGACAGGACCGCCTACGGTCGTTGCCGTCATCTCGATTTGAACGTCTTAATAATATTATAAAATTGGAAATCAGACACATTTATATTTGTATTGTATTTAATAGCCTACTGTATGTACATATGAACAATTGCAAAGACAAAAGATATTTAAAAAAAGTCGATTGCGAAAAGCACTCAAAGTAAAGGCACAAAGTTTAGCACTGGCTATGCTATAAATATAAAAAGTAGATATATTTAAATGAATGGTATCTGTTTTGTTGCCGCGGCAATTATTTTGAATAGCAAATAATTTTATGAAGTATGAAGTTTGCAAACGAAAACGATAAATTTTAAGGAAGCATTTCATTTATGTAAATCTACAGATGAACTGCTTAAGCCAAATTTATGCGCGAAGTAAATTTGCACGATGAAACGAGAACTTCATTCTAAGCTCGTCGTACAAAATGAAATTCTAATGTAATTAACAACGTGACGTACACATAAACATTTAAAAAATATAAGACACAATCAAAATAAATCAAATTTAACTTTCATAACATACATATTCAATTATCCTCGTTCGTGTGTAGAGATAATGAAAATCAAGAAAATAAACGTATGTATAATGGAAAATACAAATATAATAACCGTCCAAGGGTTATGCCGATCAATAAGGTATTATATGGTATTTTTTTTATTATTTTATTTGTGGGTCGTGAGTACAAACTCTCCGAATTCCATCAATACGTACGGAGAAAATCTGTGGAGAATTTGATCCAATTTCCCGCATGAAAAAAAAGTTCATGTCTTCAGCATCACGGTCGACCAAGTTGGGGGATGTTTTAAAAGAGCAATTCGACAAAAGAGAAAATATTTTCCGTTGTAAATATGGCCGTGACACGACCGTTTCCGTTTCCTTTCGGTGCGTTGCGTTCTCGCCCTGAAATTGTACGGAAAATTAAGCAATGAATGAAAAAATGGCGAGGGACAAAGAGTAACTCTATCAACGCGGGAAGTATTAAAAAACTGATTTATACTGATGTGAAAGAGTAATGTAGCTTGAAATACACCCTTTATCCAAATATCCCCCTTGGTTTACATCGTCTCTTATTAAAATTATAAAAGAAAAAAACAAATTCCATAAAAAATTTAAAATTTATTCAAATCCCTTAGATTATCAAAGTTTTTCACTATTAAGAGCTCGAATTAAAAAATATTCTTTAATCTGCTTTAGAAATTATATTTCTCTTATTCAAAATAATATTAAAACTAATCCCAAATCATTTTGGTCATATATAAATTCAAAAAAAAATACCTCCTCTTCATATCCTTCCGTAATGTATTATGGAAATAAGTCGGCTTCACATGGTTCTGAAATCTGTACCATTTTTGCTGACTATTTTGACTCCACTTTCAATAGTGATTCTACCATTAACCTTTCTATCTCTAATACAGATACTTCTTCTTGTAACTTATCTACTTTTCATTTTGACTTATCTACTGTACTCAGTCACATCAACTCTCTCAATGTTAATCTTGGTGCGGGTTGTGATGGTTTGCCTTCTTTTTTCCTTGTTAAATGTGCTGTCCCATTATCTCTTCCCATAACAATCCTTTTCAATCTTTCTATGTCGAACGGTAAATTTCCTGACTATTGGAAATTATCTTACATCACCCCTATTTTTAAAAAAGGTGATAAGAATCTTATTGAGAATTACCGTCCTATATCTAAACTATCTGTCATTAGTAAAATCTTTGAAAAAATTATCTATAATTTCCTTTTCTCCAATTTCAAAAACTACATTATACCTGAACAACATGGTTTTTTTAAGGGGAGATCGGTAGAGACTAACCTGCTTAATTTCACTAGTACTCTCACATCTTATATGGACAAACGAATCCAAATAGACGTCGTTTATACGGATTTCTCTAAAGCTTTTGATAAAATCAATCACAACCTTTTACTCAATAAACTTTGGTCCCTTGGAATCCGAGGAAATTTATTTCGTTGGATCTCTTCGTATATACTAAATCGTCACCAAATCATAATTCTCAATGGTTTTAGATCATCACTTAGACATATTCCTTCCGGTGTCCCACAAGGGTCGCATTTAGGTCCCTTATTCTTTTTACTCTATATTAATGATATCTCATACATCTTCAAACATTCCTTTATACTTCTTTACGCTGATGATTTAAAAATTTACAAACCTATATACACCATAGACGATTGTCATAAGATACAAGAAGATCTAGATAGATTCTCTATATATTGTTTAAATAATGATCTTTTTATTAATCTAGAAAAATGCTCTATTTTAAATTTCACTAGAAATAAGTCAATTATTACTAATCAATATCAATTAAATCATTCAATCCTTAACACGTCATCTTCTATTAAGGATCTTGGTGTAATACTCAATAATAAACTAGATTTCTCTGAACATATTTCTTTTATTACCAACAAAGCATTTAAATCTCTTGGATTCCTACTCCGCTCAACAAAACCCTTTAATGATCCTTATGTACTAAAATTACTTTATTTTTCCTTTGTAAGGTCTCACCTTGAATTTGCCTCAATTATCTGGTCACCTTTTTATTTATCCCATATTAATTGTATTGAGAAAGTTCAACTTAAATTTATTAAATCCTTACGCTACCTTTTTCCTACCTATACCCATTCTACTGTTTCCGACATTTTAAAAATCCTTTCTTTTAACAATCTTTCTGTCAGGCGACGACATTCTGATGCTATATTCTTCTTTAAGCTCATAAATGGTTTCCTTGATTGTTCTGATTTACTGAATAAGGTTAATTTCAGAATCCCAGTTCGATACCCTAGACGCGTTACACTCTTTTCACTTGATCCTTTCAATACTAATTCCCAAAAATATTTTTATCTGCAGCGCGTTTATCGTATGTTTAACGGAGAGCTGAATGAGGTTGATCTGTTTGGTATTTCCCTACATCAATTCAGGTCTAACATCAAGAGAATCTTGACCGATTGATTCATTTTTTCTTCTATTCTATTTTTCCAATATTTCCATTATTTTTATACTTTAGTTTAGTTATGTAATGTGCTATTTAATCATATTATAGCTTTCATTCCTTTCCATTTCATTTGTTTATTTTGTATTTACCTTTTTCATTTGTTTTTTATATTTGTAAATTTCAATTTCTTCTTATATTCTATCTTATAACCTTTTCCAAATATTTTAATACTATAGTTTAATTATGCAATGTACTACATATTTTGTCATGCCTTTATTCTTTACTTTTTAATTTGTTTTCCTTATATTTATCTTTTTCATTTTTGTAAAAATCTATTATTGGACTCGGGTGTTACATATATTATTTATTTACTTTTTGTGTTTTTTATACCTATCTCTGTACATCCTGTCTGTTGATTTTTCAATTAATAAAATAAAAATAAAAATAAAATAAAGTGTGTGTATTACCGTATATAATATATGAATATACACTATGAACTTTGGGGGCCCAAATGGTACGCACGATATTTCCGTCACCCACAAAAATTATTTGAAATATTGACTCCATGTTTGATGTATATTGTATAAATAATTGAAATATCTTATTATTACATTTAACAAATATTTTTTTTTATTTTAACAAATATTTTTTGTAAATACAAATGATTGTTACTGTTTATTGTATCGTAACGAAAACAGTCGCCGTCAGCTTGTTATTTTTTTAAAATGTAAATTTGTTATTTTAAATCTAAAACTTACCTGTATTGTACGTAAAATAAAAAAAATAAATAGTTTATTTTTAATTGATAATACTGAAAAAAAAACCGCCATAAGTTTTCGATTTTTACCAAAACCCGTATACAAATGTAGTAGTCGAAGTTGAAAACTGTTGATTTGCATGCATACAATTTACATGTAAGTATCTACAAACCAACATTTATTTTCAGATGTGTTATCATTAGACACCGGATAGTCACAGTGCTATCCATTGTTCCATTGTTGTAAATCCTTTGTAAAAAAGGTTCGGCTAACCTTTAACAATGCATTTACAACCTTTGAACAATACGCGGCACCTTCTGGGTCCGGTGTCTAGTTATCATTAAAGAGCGGACCCAGAGCGCGCTGTCCATTGTTCACGTGTTGTAAATGCATTGTTAAAGGTTTGCCGAACCTTTTTTACAAAGCATTTACAATAATGGAACAATAGACGGCGCGCTTCCGGTCCTACCTCTAGTTATCATATTATCCTATATAGATTAGGCTGGAGAGCCTACATACATACATACTAGTTTAGATAACATAATATTTTTTTTATTGGCATATACATAAGTATTTCGCACGATTAAATCAATCAGATAATTAAATAATTACATAGATTTTTTTGATAAACATATTAAATATACATACGTACACTGAATTAATTTTTTACGATAAGGCCAGGGCCCCCTTTGAAAGCCGAGCCCGGGCTATATGCATACCCTTCCCCCCCCCTCTCGTCGGCCCTGGATAAGGCTACCATTTATCTAATTCAAAAATAAATCTTTACAATAATAAAAAAAAAATCTAAATCTAAAATATGATATCTTAGAAATATGGTAAAAATTGTTATAATGTATGCAGATTAATTAAATTGGAACTCAAATGATTATATAATGCAACACAGATAATTTTATATTTGTATTTCAGTAAAATATTATAAATAAAACTGAGAATAGAACTTAAACTTCGTTTAGTCGATCCATACTACATACATATGTAATTGAATATATATGTAGTACACACGCACATTGTGAAGTAAGTATATTAAAATGTAGGGAAAAAAAATAAAAAAGTACACTTTATGTGCAATATATTTTTATTTCCGGACTAGTATCGATCTTTTTGTGTCGGAAAGTAAAAATTTATTACCTTGTGTATTAACCTTTAGCTCGTGCGTCGCGTGCAATTAATTAATCTTTTTTTTTCTTTCTTTCGATAGGTTTTCATATACGCCCCCTCATACCTACATATACACATATTTTATTATTCCGTTATTAATCTAGAGAAACGTAAAAGCGAAAAACAAAAAAATAAAAATAAATTTGGCCTATTTCCAACACCATTTGGAATAATATTTAAGAAAATAAACTTTCGTATATTGCAAATTGGATATTTTTCATTGACTTCATACACCGCTCGAATATTATAGTCAACGAAATACGTGTCCATAACTGGATTGAAAAAAGTTGAATAAAAAAAATGCAAAAAATAAGCATATCGGGGGCATTGTACCACTGCGCTAGCGTGTCGATCTGTAAAAATTTCGTATGGAAATTAGATTTTTCAGCAAACAGGAAACGTACTACTTATCGCTTCTGTTGAAAAAAAAAACAAAGATGATGGAACAAATTCATCAATGAAGCCTTCGCTGAAATTCCGTTAAGTAAGTACTAAATACATACAAAAATAGCCGTGACGTCAATTCGAAGCTTTGTCTCTTGAGATTTCAACATGAAAAATTTCGCACATCAACACGTTCAATTTTTTTCAGCAGACGGTGCTTAATTACCATAATTTACAATTGAATTGAAGAACTTTACTGCGGTATGATTAATGTAGCAGTGAACTGTATACATAATGGATAATGCAGATGATAAAAGTGACTCGGTAGTTTTATGTACGTATATACACATGTATTTAATTTTATACACATTGCAATATCATATTTGTCGGTAGATGAATCATACATATTTGAAATTTTGCGCAAAAGCAAATCTTATTCATAATATTATACATATATTTTTGAACTAGATTGAAAATCAATATTCTAATAAGATTTGCATTTTCAATTCACGTTGTTATTATCAAATAATCTTTAAATCAAATAAGAATTGAGAATCACTGAAACAAATCGCTTACTTATGAAAATTGTTTTTCAGGACCACATGCAAAGTTTCAAGTTTGAGAAGCGTTGGTAAAAAAAAAATACCGATCGTCTCATCGATGGTCCAGATGAACCACATATGAAAAGCAGAATTATTCGGTTTTTATTTTGAAAGCCATAAATATATTTTACGGTTGATTTGAATAAATTGGCAAAAATGCACAATACAAATAAAAAGTCATTATCATCTACAGCCGTTCACCATCCACTGCTCTCCAGCACGGTTCGGTTCGTCTCTATTTTGATCTCTCATCCATCTGATCCCACACATTTTTCTAATTTCATCCACCCATCTCCCTTGAGACATTCCATGCACCATTTCACATTCTCTCGGGTGCCATTCTAGCACTTCTTTCTTCAATTTTTCTATCTTCGTGACCCACCTATTCAATTTCTTCACTTTCTCCTACCCTATCTCAACTACCAACTACCCTAGTCATGTTTCTCACCCACGTGTTCCGTTTCTTTCTTTCCTCACTATGCCGGGCATACAACGTTCTATTCTTCATTGAATTAATGCATAGAGAGTACGTTAATGATTTAACATCCGGAAAACTGAATACTACATAAAATTATCATGCCAAGTCCATTTATGTCAGAAGGAAACGAACGCATTCAATTGACCTTGCCTCCACTGACATCGCATCGATGATAAATATGCAAACGGAATAAATTGATAACAATTGTTAAAAATTCAGTATGTATGGCGTGTGGTCAATAGCCCACTCTACCACCATAAAAATAGTCAAATGATATCCAAAAGCATAAAAAGAAAATAACTACATATGTACATTGAAGATGAAAACACAAGATCCTTCATATAAAATACTGTGTTTTATTTATAGGTATGTTGCTGATGAAGCGGCATAAAATACTGTGTATTCATCTCTTTTAATTAGAGATTATGATTGAGCGGTCGACAACCTGTTGCGCTTGAGCGATGCATCTCTATTTAAAAATAGGTATATGATTACCGGCGCCAATGATGGTAAATGATTGCTAGGTGTTCACACTAGAGGCGTGTGAAAGTACTTGGGTAATTACTTCAAGAATAACTAAATTATAGAAGAATACAAATACATATGTATGTTAAAATTACATATGTACATATGTTAGAGCCGACGAGCCTGCAAACTCCCGTCTGCCCAGCGGTGGCGAATTCGTCGACAAAATTCGTCAAAACACTGAAGTACTTATTAAACAATTATTTTTTTTATGTATAATCTCTCAGTAACTAAATACATACATATGTATGTATATACACAGTAAAAGAAATAAAAATTTACTGACTCAGAACTGAAATTTAAATTTTTTGTTTTTGTGATGTGCTGAGGTGCACAAATTTAGATATTACTCAAATAACATGACACTAAAATTAACTTAAACAAAAAATACTATGAACTTCATCTACATACATTATGTATGCAATGCCCTTCATTCTTGACCATTTTGCACAGCCTTCATGGTGGGCGCGCATTATTAATTAAATGAGCTAGGAATAATCGAAAATGGGTCTGAATATACACATATACATACATATGTATGTATGTGTGTAGAAGCATATATTTGAATGGCTCATTGAATTTACATAGTTGGTTTCCTTTTCGATTTGCATTGACGGGCACCATCATTCAAAATATAAATTTTGCATCGGACTTTTTATACAAAGCCAGCAAATTTCCCGCAAATTTTGATATATTAATAATATTGGAAAGTAGTCCTTCTGCGGTCAGTGTATGTACATATATACATAATACACGGATAGAATTTGAAACGGCGAGGGTTTAGAAACATCTGGTATACTCGTATGAAATGAAAGTAATAGAACAAACATTTTTTCACATCAAACATGAGATATATTGCTTTTCATTTCGTCATATTCCATACGTAAGCGTTTCTATAAAATCACGGTTCTTCAGTACGTTTGAATTTGATTAAAAGGGAAATAGCTTCGTACACGAACTTTTTTTCCAAATTAAGACGTTTTCCACATCATTTATAATTTTTATTCAACGTATCAATATTATAGCTAGCTCAAACATTTAAAGGAAACATGATTTTTTTTTATTTTAGTTAATATTTTAAAAAATCAAGATGATATTTATATAAACATACATAGGAACATACATACATATGCACATATATAGTACGTATAGATAATAAATGTATACTAGTGTTGTGCCCGTCGAAATCGGAACTGAAATCGGAATCGGGAATCGGAGCTGAAATCGAAATCGATATCGCAATCGAAGTCGATATAATAACTCTTGATAATTCTAAAATTTGTTTTTTTTGAAAACTCCATACTTGTAGATGCACTCGCACATACATACATATGTACATCCCGTCCGTTTTTATATACATTATTATTTCCAATATCTCTATTATGTTACGACTTTATTAAATTCAAATTAATTATTTTAAATTAAATTATTATAGTAGAATTTTCAAGTTCAGTTTTGGTTTCATTACATATGTACATATGCAAATAGCTGCAAAAAACATAAAATTATTAATCTTATTCAAAATTGATGACTTGACAAAATTGAATTGATATTCAAGTATAGAAACGAAGAGTTCATGTAACGAGAATTGGTGAAACCAGACCCACCGATTATTATTATATTATATAATATATCTAATTTCAAAAATCAATAAACAACTTCGATTAAAACAGAACAACTGGGGGGGAGGTTGGGGGTAACGAATAACGGTCCGATGAAATAAAATGTCAAATCCGCTAATGAAAAATCCGTAGGTTGTTAATAATAAAAACGGCGACGTGACATTTGACGATGGAAAATATAGCCTTTATTTCACAACGTTTCAATTTATCTTCGTTACAAATAAAAAAAAAAGACGAAAGAGAAGACGAATTATTATCAGTACAAGACGAAGGGAAAATTGTTTTTCTTCGATTTCGCAAAATCTTTTATTGAGTTTGTTTTTGTTTTGTCGGAAAAAAAAATTGAATTGTACATTCATATAAATCGAAAGTCTATTGAAATAATAATACGACTGATGGTATAGAGAGAATGCATACATATGTACATATGCCAATACCGGAACTTACCGGAACAAAATGGCCAATATTTTTTTTTTTTTTTTGATTTTTAAATGCTTTTTATTATTACGAAATTATGTTCACAATACATGTTATATCTATTTTAATAACTACTGATCTACTGATAATTTTCTATTTTACAATTTAATTTAATTTGGTTAGTAATCACAGTATTATATTATTCTAATGTTAATCTAAAGCATTATAGGAAAAATAGCTCAAAAACCTATTTACAATCCTTATAAATGGCCAATATTAAAAAGCGTTAACACCTCGACTCGACTGAATAAATTTACGTGTATCGATTAAAAGCTGAAAGTTAACGTGTCCCAGCATTATAATTGATTCAACGATCGTTAAATTCGATATTATCCGTTTTTTGTTGCGATCGTTTTTTACGAATAAGAACGTTAAATTCTCTTCGAACGTAATATGTACGTACATCTAATATAATACATATAATTTCGAAAGAGACTTTGTATGTATGTATATATGTTTGTTTATTTGGTTCGTAGAATCTGTAACGTTCAATTTAATAAAAAAAGCAATAAAATAAAACTATTCAAATAAATTTAATAAAATGTTTACAATTAGATTGGCCATGTTTAAGCGGTTTATATTACAACTACCGAGTGAAGCCGGGTAATAACACTAGTATAACTACATATAATATATATATATATATATATATATATATATATATATATATATATATATATATATATATATATATATATATATATATATATATATATATATATATAAGTACTCATACACGTACAGCTAGATTGTTGTATTATATTTAACGTTCCCCCATAAATTCGACGCAGTTAAGTGTCGAGTTTCCAGAATAGATTTGCATACAAAACGATTTCGAACATTTCGGAAAAAAGCTCCGAGCAAAAACTACGATACCGCGGAAAAGTTAATTGCTACTTCCGGTCGAATGACTGCGATACACGAAAAAGGCGAAGTCGCGTCAAGTACACACACTCAATTTCTTATAAATGTCCTATAAATCTGAGACAACAGAGGCGGTTGTTGACAACGCAAGTAGGTGTATTTGTTTGCAACGTTTGGATATGTACCATATAGACCAGAGCATCGTAACCTGTGCACCGCGGTAGTATGTGTTCTCCGAACAGCACTTCGGCCTATTGCGTGCGAGTGAGATCGCGCTTGAGGGAGAAAACCGATGTTAGTTAGTGTTTTGTCCCTACGCATATACGGAATAACTAGCGACTGCCGATGAAGTACATATGTATGTACGTAGCTGACGAACTCTACGAGTCGTAAACAATGTGTGCCGCGATTATCCAAAGGTTACGATGCTCTGATATAGACGTTCACTTACGTAAGGTAACCTGCAAGCAAGTCAGGCTGATGGGACTACGCACAGTCTAATCGTGCGGGTTCACCGGGGAATGTAAAATCAAACGAAAGCGACATTACAAGTAAAAATAGCCAGAAGTATAGCTCGGAGAGGTACCCGGGGTCAAGCCATAGGTTGACCTCGATTGAAGAGAATTTATTCTGAGTATTTCCACAGTGCTGCTGGGCAGACTTGAATATTTGTGACTCCAAGTCGATCGTTTCCAATCAGAGTTTGCCGATTTATCTGATTTCGTTGTTCAAACGGTTCCTCATCAAATTGAAAAAACCACCCTACCTACAATTTGAATATGACTTCAAAATTTATATATGTACAAGTTTAATAGCACATGGGCATCATGGTAAATATAAATTGAAAAAAATAAAATGTATTCTACATACATGTAACCACATCCTTAAAAAATGGGTTTTGAATTAACAATAAATGCGATCAAGTGTCATTTTTACACGACTTGAATATATTTTTGCAAGGAAAATCTTAAAAACTAGTCTTATTGTGAATCACCGCCAAAATGATAAAGAAGATAAATAATGAAAAAATATCATTCAAAATTTTATTTTTATAACTTTACATTCACTATATTTACTGATCAAATACAAATGTTAAGTACACAAAACGAACCATAAAACAAATGTAATAAAAGTGTGATTTTTCACTTTATCTATGTACTTAATAATAATAGAAATGTAGTAGTACTTAGTACTATGTATTTAGTAATAATTTAAAAAAATAATTTACATAGATCATGCGAAAATTCGAATTCGAGATTTCGATTGATTTTCTTTTAATATATGTATTTGTACATATATGTACATATCCTCATTTCTTATACGAAATTTTAGATTGAATTGAGACGTAATTGAGGCCGCTAAGACCTCACAAGAACCTAAAATCTCAAAATTTCAAAAAAGTTGTGCTGTACTTTAGATCGTAGGGCGCAGACACACGGCACAAGTTTTATTTTTTAGATTGTAAAACACCGCTAGCATGCCTGATCAATGCTACGGCGATCCAGGCCAAAAATGACATACATAGGTTTGACAGTGATCGATAACGGGTGATCCCTATATTTGAAGAAATTTCGGAGAAACTTGTCGAAATAATAAGATCGTACGAATTAGCAATGAGATAAGCACACGCCCATTCACAGCTCGAGTCTACTAGGCATGCCGTGCCGTACGATTCTGTGAATTAAAATTAATATACATATTATGAACATTTATAAGAATTTTAAAAAGGTTGTTGAACTTTTTTCCTATTGTGTTATTACTCTTATGGAAAAAATGGAAATGGAAAATATGATAAGCATTGTATACTATTTATAATGTATACGTTTTTTCCCTATTGTTCATATACACTAACATTAAAAATATAATACTATATAAATACTAACAAGGAAAATAATGTGTAGAATAGATAATGATCACTGGATTAGTAGCTTTTATTCAGAATAGATTTAGGACGTATTGTGAATATAATTTATGGACAGAAAGCATTTAAAATCCAAAAGGTTGTCCATCTCAGATCTAGTACACAAATAGACGAATTATTTTTTGCTCTCGATCGAAAAGCGTACATATGTATGTACATACATACATATCGCTCGCCATATGCCGCGTAATTATCGAATTAAATTGAGACTCGTGAAAATCAGCGTTTCCCAAGCTAACAATTTACCGATTGAGCAATATATAATTCCGATAGACACTGTGACATACATACACATGCACAATATGCCTACATATAATATAACACTGCTAATATAAGTGCCTGCATGCTGGTAGATATTTTATAAAATTTAATTTTTTAACATTATTACATTTTATAAATTCGAAATTAGGGCCGAGGGACGACGAAAGTATAAAATTACAGCGAATTTGTGAAAATATTTAAATGCAAATCAAAGTACATATGTATATAATACAACCCACCTCATTAGATCAATCTTTTTTAAGCTACATTTATACATTTTACAGTGAAAGCCTCAAAAATCGAATCAGTATACACTGACTAGTAAGTGTATACACTAGCTTTAGTTTTTAGCTAAAGCTTACGACGCTAGATCCCGCAGATACTATTACTACACAAAGTATAGCGCAAATTCATGCACTTGCTGCTGTGCACTAGTAAATCTGCTAACGAATGAAATTTGAGTGGATTGATAGCTGACCAAAGTTTGACGTTGCTCTTCCAATGAATTTTATGCTCAAGAATATATAACTGCTTGTGTTCAAATAACTAATTTATTGTTGAATTGATACGAAATAGACAAAAATTAACATGGTGAAATCCACTGTAGAAGACGCAAAATTACGTACATCCGTATTACCTACGACTTTAGGTTAGGTTACATTTTATTTTGTTCAATAATAATATGTTCTTCGATATAATGTCGCATTCTTTCAGTTTTTAGTTTAATCCGTCATAGGCCGAGTTGTTAAGAATGTCAACTTATTATTCCTTTCCTAAACATTTACTGCGTACGGATAGTTGGTGTATGAATCTACTAGTAAACGTGTTCATTCATTCTCCCGTGTATACTGATTCGAGACTTATACTCTTACTGTAACATATACAATAACATTAAAATGAGATTATACTATAAATACTTAATGATCGCTGGATTAGTAGCTACTAAATAGACCTACGATGTATTGTAAACATAATATATGTAGGTATCAGATAATTTAAAAATCAAAATCAAATTCGACCGGTTTATTTGTAAAATATTCGATTCAATACTAAATGCTTTTTCCAATGGAGTTAAAATAGTCTGATAATTCAATATATACATAAATAATTAAACATTCTGGCGAATTAGTAATTTGATAAATAACAAAGTAGGGAAACAGAGGGTGTCAATAAGCACCCAATTTTTATCCAATGAAAGGGAAAGTCTATTTGAATGACATAAGAAAAATTTGGTGAGTCATATAGAAATGTTCTCGTAACGCTTTTACACGTATCAAAAAAAAAAGCGTAATATTTCAAATCTAATCAAGACAGTTTTTAGATTCAAACAAACATAGATTGCACACATAAATTACTAATACAAGGAAAAAAAATTAACATATTATAGGAGTAATAATGAACGAAAACTTAACATTACATTGCGATTAAAATTATAAATCGTATTATCGAAAAAAAAAGCCTAACAAACGGTTCATTGAGCTGAATTCAAAATTCATTGAGCTGATTCACTCCAAAATATTATTATAGCGTGTCACACATGAGCGATACTGTAACGAAAGCAAAATATTAAATGATATGCAAGATTGCATTAAAAAAATATAATACATACGACAGTTCAACGCTCCTACAAACTGTCAGTTAACGAGTCGTTAAAGGCATACATTTTTAATAAATAAATTCCCCTCTGCATATGTAAAAATACATATAATATATATATGTATATATGTATATCGTGAGATCGGTCACCTCTCGGTCATCTTGAATTCTATGTAGATCGATACATAATACATAGTACAAAAAACACTATGTTGCAAAAACCGGTTTGCGGTGCAATTTGTTAGATCGCTTCAAAAGGAACACAAATAGGAATGGCAGTTGAGGTTATGTGGTTCGGCGGGTGCATGGTCGTGATTTGGTCGTGATCAGGCATGCGAACCAAACGGGAATAATCGGGACCGGTGGCGGGTAGCGGGTAGTCGATTCGCAATGCGGATGTTTTGGTCGGGCTGACATCCGCCGCTCGCGTCCCCGCGAGGACGGGGGCGGAGGCCGGGTTTGGGGGGGCGAACGCTCTCGCGTCGTCGGCGTTTTTGTCGGAGATTGTGCAAAAGCTCACCTGGACCACAGTTGCCAAAGACAGAAACGCGCCGCACCAACGCACGTCCCACCGCGGCGAAAGACCGCGCGCAACTGACAAATCAACTTGGTGATGGCGGATAGAGGGCACCGCTGTCGACACAACACTGTATAACAGCTGATCGAGCAGGCAGGGGTGTACGACGCCTACATTCATACATATTTCCTACACATCTGGAAATCGTTACCGATCCGATTTTCAGCAATGGTTTGTCAGCTGATCGCTCTCGTGTAGAATTACGCTGTTTGCAAAGATACATATTAGCGATAGTCTAATTAATCTACGCCATTGCGCGTTCAAACTTCATCAGCCAAACATTAGATTGGCAAACAAACAGAAGATGGCCAGTTTTGACTCACGTGCCACTTGCAGCTCATTTCGTTAAGGTGTACCAACCTCTACATTTAGAAAAATATTTTTGTTTCCCGAAGTTATTATTTTTATAATAATTTTATTTTGTTGTATAAATAAATAGCATTTTCTTAGTAAGAAACGTGAGCGATGCGGGCAAACATCAATAGACTCAATAGAAAAAAAAAATCTGTGGGAACATAATTATCAAGAGATCGGTATTTAAACACTAATCTTTCCTGAAATCTAACCAAAAATCGTATTTGTTTGTAAATCGACTTTTAACGTGATATCAGGAGAACTTGGAGAACTTCTCCTTTCCTCGATTGATAATGATGTAGTAGTCTAAAAGTTTTCTTTATCAAAAGGATCAACCTCTAAATTTTGCGTTCTGCATGAAAGTCAGCGTTCTGGATAAATGAAAAGGATGGGAAATGAGACGGACATGACAATCGTTTTTTGCAAATTGACATGTTGAGATTTACTAAGTCAATAATGTAGCCTAAGATCGTTGAGATAGCAGAAAAATATTCAGAGATGAGCTACGTTCGTTTTTTTAAGTCCTAAATATAATATTAATCTATGTTAATATTATAGAAAAAATATTCTAGATCAGTAGAAAAGCTTTTCTACGTGTCGAATTGTTTGTTGGGGCTGGTCATTACGTATCTTTAAAGCAAAAGAATAAACCGAGCATACACACCTGCCCTGTATTGATTCGAATTCAGCTGCCATCTATTGAGTGAGCGCGCTATTAGAGAATGCCGCTTTGCTGACGAGATTTGAACTTCCAACGACTCATAAAACAATTGAATTGCAACAAATTTAAAATATCAAATTGAATTCGTGATTATATTTATATCATAAATTGAAGATGAATCAATTTTTCAAATATTATTTCTTTAAAATATAATGGTGCAATCTCGATATTTTAAGCAATATTTGATAACCCTAGTGAATTTATGGGATTTACCTCGTTGTACGGACCTTTTCTCTCGAGACTCGTTTTCCCAACTTTTCCGGTATATTTCGTAGTCGAGTATGAATACACATGTACTGTGCAAGATTGCTTTCTGTGGAATAATCACTGAACTACATAACACATATACAAACATGTTTTGTATATGTGTTATATACAAAACAAAACAGGTGTAAACATTACCTTTTAAAAAATATAGTAAAAATTGATTTATAAACGGTTATTAAAATATTTTAAAAGTGTGTTAATAGCTTAAAAAAATATGAATGATCATAATGTATCTCGTACATTAAATATATATCATACATATTATACAGGGATTTTTTTTTTTGAAAAATAGGTGCTGGAACTCACTTGTCAAGTATTTATTAGAAAAAATTATATTCAAATTATGTATATTATATACATAGAATATTCGTTTGAAGCATAAAAAATGGCGAGAAAAAAGGTGCGGGAACGCCATTCCACCGCGTTAAATGGGAAAAAAATCCCTGGATGTATATAAAAAACAAGCAAAATTTTGTATACAATATAAAAACTCCTGTTTAAGCAGTCAAAAAACCGAAAAAACGAGTCTCGAGATATTACAAGTTGGTAGAACGGAGCCCACCGGAATTGACAATATGAAAAGCTGTGATTTCTATAAATTATTTAATTATAATATATAATGTGTCAATTTTCCAAAAACAATCATTTTAGTTCGAGAAACGTCGTTTTTATGCAACAATACTATGACTAAAGCTCGGACCCAGAGGGTGCCGCGTATTGTTCAAATGTTGTAAATGCATTGTTAAAGGTTTGCCGAACCTTTTTTACAAATGATTTACAACAATGGGACAGTGAGCGGCACCTTGGCTATCCTACCTCTAATTATGACTTGTGTACGAATATCATGACATAAATTTTGAATGTATGTAGATTTTGGCGTGATTTAGCGACAAAGCGCATAAAACATTGTATAGCCAAAGTGTGAACACAAACGCGTTATATTTTCATGCATTCGTTGATATTCAAATATTTCATGCAAAAAGTTTTTATCATAGTTGACCCAACGTAAAGAAAGGGTATTAGAATTATTTTTTTAAAAGCTATGTTGTAAGTACATAAACATTTATTGACAAATAAAATGACGATTTTAGTAAAAATCCTATTTTTCCTCGAAAATATGAACATATTCCCAAAAATCCAAAAATATGTATAATATCATTCATATTTTTTCCATAAAATTATATTTCATACGAAAATATCAAATCGAATTAAATTTTAAACAATTCGATTTCATGTCAAATATATTATTTTGATTCTAACAATTCAATTATATCTAAAATGAAGCTAATAAAATGCTTGTAAAAACATATATTTTATATATATTTTTATTTAATTTTCGTTCGGTGATTATTCTGCATAAAGAGATCTCTCTCGCGTCACTAAAATCTCGATCGGAACATCTGGCACCCGAAAATTTCATACATATGAGAACTCAAGTGCCAAATATTCCGGTTTCGCGATTTTCATAGCAACGTTATGTTTTTTTTTAATTTTGTAAATTGAATAATTTACAAAATCACAAGCTGATTGTTATCAATATTTAATATATTAATGTCTTTTTTACAAGAAATGAAGATTAAATTTTTTGCCAAGAGGAATAAAACCGAGTGTTTGGGCCAAATACATAAAAAAAACGTTCTGTCAGTGCGCTGTCAAGAGGGCGGTTCCGCAATTCTCAACGTGTGGTGTCCGCTGGAGACACGATGGCATTTTTAGAAGTATTCATATTATTTTACTAGAATATAATATATCGATGTTATTAAATTTCGATTCACGTTTTATAAAAAAACTATATCTGAAATTAATATTCTTTGTTATTGCAATTATTTTTGTAATATTTGAAAAAAATAGCTATATATATATATATATATATATATATATATATATATATATATATATATATATATATATAATCACCTTTCACCGAACCTTTCAATCGCAACTAAATTATAAAATATATTTATTTGTTATCAAATTTATCGATAAATCGTTGTGTTGTCTCTGTTGTCATTTTTAAATATTGACTGTAATTATACAAACACGATATCCAACCAATATCACACTCGTTCAACAGTAGTTCACGCATTAGCATTGTCTAGGCATTTATTTTTCCCATCTTTGTTCCTTTTTGAATTACTTAATTTTGTGCATAAGATGGATAAAATTAATTACGTGGACATTATGCACAACCCTTGGGTAAAATTTAATTTGACAAAAATTATGTAAATATAAGAGAAAATTTATGTTGTGTGGACTTTTTAATTTTGATTTTGAATCATTTTCAAATCCAGCATAAAAACTTAATTTTAATTTATTAGTTACACTTATTATATGTATGTGTATTGTCTTGGAGTATGTATGCTCATTCAAGTTTTTATTGATGAATTTTACTATTTGTGATAAAATATGTATATTTACATATGTGATTATTTATTGATTGTTTGTATTGTTTCAGTGGCGCAAGTTTAATTTCTTTGAATTGCGTAAAAATATTGATGGAGGCAAAGTTGCTGAAGCATTGCAGGTGAAAATACTTAAAACATCTGAAAGATACAATGTGAAATTCATGTTTCATGTTTCAAAGTTTACAATGGGTCTACCTCACGGGCCGGAATGTGAAATTACCGAAAACGCAAATATCGCGTTATCGGTAATTTCACATTCTGGCCCGTCGCGGAGACCGGTTTACAATATATGTACTTTTGTGCCATATAAAATGTTTGTATCATGCTTTTTGTATTTTTTAGGATACCGCTATTGAAGTATGTTCCAGTGGATATTCCCAACTGGTAATTGGAGATGCTAAAGGTTGGGTGCATCTCTTTTCACGTGCGTGGAAAGTTACATCGTTTAAAGCTTACGAGCATTCCATTTTTCAAATTGTTCAATTGAGACATGATCCATGCATCGTTACAATCGGCGTAAGTTTATCTCGAGCTTTATCAAATTATTTGTTTTATTTTTCTCAACAAATGTTATGAAATAATTCGGAATAGGAAGATGAAGTTGGCATTAAGTCAGTTATTAAAGTTTGGGACAGTGTGCGCCAAGATGGACAAGGCCGACCCGTTTGTCTCAGAGTTACCAAATTATCACGAATGAGACCGGCATCGACGTGTTTAACTATTCATGAAAATAAGGTATATTGACATATTTTTTTGAGAATTATCGCTAATTATACGAATAATTTAATGTTGGAACGCTTTAGAATTTGATGGCGATTGGGTTTGACGATGGCTCGGTAATTTTATTCAGAGGTGATATAACGAGGCAACGGAGTAGTAAGGAAGTTGATATTCGCAATAAGCCTACTGACGGTACTCCGATTACTGGACTTGCGTTTAAGTATGTTTTTCATACGTATGTAGGGTGGTGTTGAATCGAATAATACATTTCAGAATACTTTTCTATTTTGAGTTAGATGAAAATAACAATACCTAATCATACTCAAGTTGAGTTTTATTGAAATTATATAATATTTTTTCTTATATGAGAGCCTCAAATGATTGGAAATTCTAATCTTTTCCAGTTTTATATTATAAAATTGAAGTTCACTAGTAAAAATAGAATTCTGAAGTGTGTTTATAGTTTAAACTTCACCCAGATAATTGTAGATTTTATTTCTCGAGATTTAATGTTGATTTTTATTTCAGGGGCACAACTCATTTATTCATTGCTAGTCGGTCGTCCGTCATGGTATACACTATTGGAAACAGTGGGAAAGAACGTAGTGTGATCATGGATGAAGGTGCTAGTGGATGTCGGCTTCACTGTGCTGTTTTAGTACAAGATCAGCAGTTTGTGGTGGCTAAAAATGATGTATGCATCTGATGTATTTTTGTATTCAAGTTCTTAACTTACTGTGCGATATGTTTTTAATCAAATTTAAATTTTTAGGCGATCTATTGCTATACAACTGACGGTAGAGGTCCGTGTTATGCATTAGAAGGCGTTAAAAAACGCGTTGATTGGTTCCGTAGCTATCTAGTCACCATTTCGAAAGACTCTGGATCTAAAACCACGGCTCCGGGAAGTGATGACTCGCCATCGGGCGATTTGATCACAATTTTAGACATTCAAAATAAATTTATAGTTTTTACGATGGCTCTGGAAGAAGTCAATGCGGTGATCACAGAATGGGGAGCGTTTTATATAATTACAGAAGATAAACAAATTCATCATTTAGATGAGAAAGATCTTCAGTCTAAATTAAGTTTATTGTTTAAGAAAAATTTATATGATGTTGCTATTAGAATCGCCAGCAGTCAAAAATATGATTCAGAAAGATTGATTGACATTTATACGCAATACGGAGATCACCTTTTTAAGAAGGTACATATTACTGTATTATACAATATTTATTGTCTATTTATCTATGGAATTTTATTTATCGTTTATGGTCATTTATTATAGGGGGATCCTAAAGGAGCAGTAGAGCAATATGTTAAAACTATCGGAAGACTTGAAACGTCTTACGTTATTCAAAAATATCTTGAGTCTAGACATTTGGAACCGTTGACTTATTATTTACAAGAATTACACAAAATGGGTTTAGCTACTGAAGACCACACCACTTTGCTTCTGACATGCTTCGTAAAGTTGGATCAGCACGATCAGCATGGAAAATTAAAAGAATTTATTAACGCCAAAGATCGCGTTATTGATTTTGATGTAGAAATTGCAATTAAAGTGAGTATAGAATAGAGACAATTTTTATTTACATTTCATTTTTATGTGGATATATGTAGTAATAAGAACATGCTTTCAGGTGTGTAGACAAGTAAGTAGCGATGATGCTTTGTATTTATCCAAGAAACATAAACAACACGATTGGTATCTTAGGATAGTCACCGAAGATAAAAAAGATTTTTTAGCAGCTCTGGATTATATTGCCGATCTAGAATTCGATGATGCTGATGTATATATGAAAAAATATGGCAATGTACTAATACAGCATGCTCCAGCGGAAACTACGCAATTTTTGAAACGTAAATAAATTATTTTAGATTCTTTATAAATTGTTTTTTAATACTTGAAATGGATATTAATGATAATAGAAGAGCATAATTAAAAAATAATGTATTTATGTACATGAGTATTATCTCTTGGACCCTTAGTTCTTTTTTGCTAGGTTAATATAATATATGTATGTTGATATTATACATCCTTCAATTGTTAAATGTCTTTGCCTGATCGTTTTCAGAACTTTGTATTGATTACAAACCCAAAAATAAACCATTGGTAGATGATGCTATGATGGCTGGTGTCGTATCGCGTAATCAAGCAGACAGAGCTCGTCCCGAGGAGTATATTCATTTATTTTTGAATAATTCTGAACGGCTCGTCGAATTCCTCGAACATTTGGTCAAATGCGAAATTAATTGGTCGACCTTAATTTACAATACTCTAATAGAGCACCATCTTCACGTATGGTCCAGCCTCAAGGACAAGCCCCAGTTGAGGGAAACCTACGAACAGAAGGTTGTCAAGCTCCTTCAGAACTCGGAAGCTAATTATGATAAAGATCAAACGTTGATAGTGTGCTTGATGCTCAATTTCAAACCAGGAATTTTGTATTTGTACGAAGAGTATAAATTGTGGGTATAGTTTCGGATTTGATATTATACAAATGTACAGTTTTGTTGTAATAATTGGCTATGTTTTTTTTTTTAGATATCAACAGATTCTTCGATATCATGTTACTCAGAAAGATATGGACTCTGCGATGATCTGCTGTCGTAAATTTGGAGCTCAAGAACCTCATCTTTGGGTTGAAATGCTGTGGAGTCCACCTCCACCCAAACATTTAGCAGAAGTGCTTAACGTTATAGGTTTGTAAATAATATTTTTTATCGATTTTAAATAATTTATAAAGAATTCACATGATTCGGTATATTCTTTAGCTAACCAACGACTACTGTCTCCACTACTAGTCATCGATTGTTTAACAAATTCAACTACCTGTACTTTGGGAGATGTAAGAAAGTAAGTATTATGTATAATTTAATTCTCATATATCATATAAAACAGTCTAATTTTTATACTTATATTTCTTTTTTGTTTATAATTAGATATTTAATGAATATATTAACTGGAGAAGAAGAGATAAGTGCACGAGAGGCAACGCAAGGCGATCGCCTTCGCGGGGAAGCTGCTCAAGGACGAAACGAATTACGTGATGCTCTCTTAAGACCTTTGGTGTGTCAAGCTTCGAGATGTGCTGCTTGCTCCCGGCCACTCGATTTACCTGCCAGGCATTTCTTATGTAGTCATAGCTATCATCAACAGTAAGGACTTACCTAAAATATGAAAGAGTTCCTCAATTCAATTTTACAATTGATTTTGTTTTTTAGTTGTTTTCAGAGCTTTTCTGAAAATGAAGAGGAATGTCCAGCATGCGTACCCAATAATAAAAAATTACTCGAAGTTCTACGTAATCAAGGTACTAGTGCTCAAACCACGGAAGCATTCCATGCTCAATTAGAAAAAGCAAGTGATGGGTATGTATTATAACAACCAATGTAGTAGAAATACCATAGTAATTGACCTGGAGTATAGTATTTTGATCACTGGTTTTGAATTTGAAAGTAGTCATACAAACATATGTAATGCTATCGATTAGTAGTAAGCAAGGTTGGTACATTGTGAGCACAAAAAACTTCCATAAATATTTTTTGGATTTTGAATATAACTACAAATATGACTGACAATAGATCAGATCAATTTCTTTGATCTATCTCCAGTATGTTTTTATAATGTTATACTAGTTTTCTAAAGTTATATTTTCATATATTATCTTAAAATTGAAATGGTAATGGGCGGGCCACGTGGTCAGAAGAATGGACGAAAGGTGGACAAAAGAAGTGTTTGAATGGTACCCGAGAGAATGCAAAAGGGTAAAAGGAAGACCGCAGGGAAGATGGGTGGACGAAATTAGGAAAATGTGCGGTGTGAGATGGATGCGAGTTGCGCAAAACAGAGACGAGTGGAAGCGTGTTGGAGAGGCCTTCATCCAGCAGTGGATGGTGAATGGCTGTAAATGATGATGATGATCTTAAAATTATATGTACATACATACAAGCAGTAATAATTTTGAATAATATAACTGATGATTTTACATAAAAAACTGATAAAAATTTTGTTTGAAGATATTTATGTCTGTTATCTATAATTCCAGATTTTCTGTAGTCGCTGAATATTTTGGTAGAGGTGTATTCAATAAGTTAACCATCATAACCGGTGATGATACATCAGCTGAAGGTAAACCAGGTGCGTCTAAGATCGAATCTTACAGTCCTCCTAATTTAGCATTAGGTACTAAACTTCCAAAAGCGATAAAGCCTGAAACTTTGAATTATGGTCCTGGAGCCGAAGCCAGAATTCGATTAGAAGAAGGCGGAAAAAATAGACAAGGTTATTATTATTCTATTTTTAATACATATTTTATTTTGATAGCCAAAGCGACATTTGATTATATTTTTTTGCAGCTATTACTGTGGAAAGCCAAAGACCGCCACCGTCGAAAAGCTCAATTATTATACCGACGACTGAAGCTCGTATTCGTCTGATGGAGCAGAAACGTCAAGAGTTACAATACAGTTCTAGTCTCGAAGCCAACATAAACCGCTTCCCCCAACCCGAAGCAAAGCAGTCTAATTCGAATTTAGCAAATCTATCAAGTGATTTTTATGATAAGGATTCTTCGAAGAATACCACGCCAGCGAAGAACTCTCCTATATCGTTGAAAAGTAAGCGATTCGATAAAATCTCATCAAATATAGACAACAGTAGTTTAGGAAGCACAAGCTCTTTGCGCGACAATAAATCTCAAGGGTCAAAATCGAACTTTAACCCATTCGAAGATGATTCTAATAATCCATTTGCGAACAGTGATGATGAGAAGCCTGTTAGTAATGTGTCGTCAAAAAATAATCCATTTGACGAAGACGCTGATGATGAATTGAGCAGCTCGGACAAACACACAAATCCTTTTGCATAAGAAAAATATAGTCAATCTACAAATGCTTCATTTATTAGGCATAATCATTAATTGCAATTATTTTACGTATAGACAAATTAGAGTTATTTAATAATCATTTATTTAATGCCATTTTTTTAAATTTTAGTTACATTATATTACGTATGTATGTATATATATATATATATATATATATATATATATATATATATATATATATATATATATATATATATATATATATATATATATATATATATATACATATATATATATATATATATACATATATATATACCCAAATAATTTTTATAATTTGAATACACATGTATGTATTTTTAATGTATATTTGATCATTCTATGTATAACAATATAAAAAAAACTGCAAATTGTTAATCGCTTGAGAAATATACATCCATACAGCTGATCTGTTGTATCTCTTTATATATTTTTTATAATGCAGGAAAATAAAAAATTACACAATATTTGATTTGTTTTAAATATAATTTATTTGAAAACACAATTTAAACAAATTTATTCAGACCTAATGCTACTTAGTACATATTTGTCTGGAATGCTTATTATATTATGATGTAATTTTAAAAGAAATTATGGTAATTGTTTTTAAATAATGTTTAATAATTCTACAACTACGCCAGTTTCTTCGGATTATCATTGATTGCAGTAGACATACACATGTATCTACTGAATATCATTTAATATAGACTCATTTTGTTATAACATACAGATAATGTAGGAAACAAGTGATTTTTACACAAATGTTAACATTATTAATTGAAATTAAAGCTTCTTGGATTGAACAGTTGGCACAGTTACACTTAATATTCAAGTATTTTTCGCAAAAAATAAGTGTATCGTCAATAATTTTTTCATTACAAACAGTATAAAAATATATTTATTTTCAAACGCTGTTCGACAATATTTTTAAAATCTATCCCTATTTTAGTTCGTACATCACAATACTTTAATTAGGTATGATCGTTCTTTAAAATTCAGATCATTAAAATCTATCATAAAATTTCAACAAGTACAGATCAGACTGGAAAATAAAATATTTATTAGAGTCTTACTTGTCCTCCAGAATCTGTCTAAAAATATATTTTGTCCACAGTACAAATATATTTTGCACAAATGTACATAAGAATGGTCATTTATTTTTCTGGCATAAGAAATATCCACTTAATATCGAACAGTAATTAATTTCGATTTAGAAATTATTGGAAAAAAATTGATTCCATAAAATCTTAAATAAGTATTATTTTACAAAATCATATGATAAAATTTGACAGGATAACTATCTAAGAAATATCATGCTATAAATATAAATCAATTATTTCTTAATATTTTATCTTCTTATGGGCTACGTTATCATTAGCCCCATTCATATGAATATCCCCATTTTTTGTCTTTTGTCTAGACTCCATCATGAATGGTATCTTATGCTCTAAATACATGTGGTTATCCGGAGCAAGACCGATGCAAGCTCTGAGAATATTCTCGATGCAAGCGCGCTGTTTAAACAGTGCATTTATGACTGGAGTACCTTCAGGAACAAGCGGCGCCTTGAGAAGATATGACAGTGGTGAAAGTATTGAATGAAACTTGGAAAAATCTCTATTAGAATTGGCTTCCTTGAATTCTATTCTAGAAAATAATTCTGTTAGTAGAACCAAATCGAGGATTATTGGCGTTGCGAGGAGTGAATCTTCGCATGTATTGTGAACGACTATCGTATTATGTCCGCCAAGGAGAATTTCAGATGTGTACTCATCCATAGCTCGTTTAGAATCACCTAAAATTGCATCGACGTTTACTGGTGTGTCATTTTATTTACAATTTGTTGAATTTATTATGTTTAGATACTTACCAACGTATGGTACATATTTAATGACCACACAATGATCAGGAGTTTCTCCTTTGGAGTATAGACACGAATTTGATTCGACCATATCGTCGACGACATTGCTTTTGGTAATCTAAAACATTATCATTATGAAATCTTTCAATAACTATATTTTAAATGTATGCATAAGCTAAATTTTTGTCTACCTCTTTAGATCTGAACTGTTTGGGTGCTTGTAGATTTTTTCCATCGTTGTTTCCGAGGTGATTGTAACTTGCGATCGATACTGGTTTTATACCTGCATTGTTTAGTAAAGTTTTAAATCATATACTTTATAAATGGCTTGTAATTAAATTTTCGATCAATATTCACTGTAGTGATTCGATAGAGTTAGTAAAATAATATTTTGGTCAATATTATTTTACTAACTCAAAATATATTTGAGTAAATGAAAATTGATAAGTAAATATAATGTATACCAGCACTGATGAGGAAATCTACCAGAACAGATTTCAGTTTTGTTTGGCCGGATTTGAAGTCATCTCCACCGACAAACACTCCGTTGATTTCGGCCATTTCCATTATTCCAGGCACGATTGTATTTTGAGGAGATCCATTGATAAAGGAACACTAAAATAATCAAATATTATATAATACTAGTGTTTTTACTCGGCTTCGCTCGGTATTTGTAATGTAAACCGCTTAAACATGGCCAATTTAATAGTAAGCATTTTATTAAATTTATTTGAATAGTTTTATTGTATTTAAATTTATTTGAATATTCATTTGCTTTTTATTAAATTGAACGTCACGGATTTTACGAACCAAACAAACATACATACATACAATGTCTCTTTCGAAATTATATATTAGACTAGTGTTTTTACCCGGCTTCGCTCGGTATTTGTAATATAAACCGCTTAAACATGGATAATCTAGTAGTAAACATTTGATTAAATTTATTTGAATAGTTTTATTGTATTTAAATTTATTTCAATATTCATTTGTTTTTTATTAAATTGAATATCACGGAGTCTACGAACTAAACAAACATACATACATACAATGTCTCTTTCGAAATTATATATTAGACTAGTGGTTTTACCCGGCTTCGCTCGTTATTTGTAATATAAACCGCTTAAACATGGATAATCTAGTAGTAAACATTTGATTAAATTTATTTGAATAGTTTTATTGTATTTAAATTTATTTCAATATTCATTTGTTTTTTATTAAATTGAACGTCACGGAGTCTACGAACCAAACAAACAAACATACATACATACAAAATCTTTTTCGAAATTATGTATTAGATATATAGATATTTTTTTGTTTAGAATTTATCTGTAATAATACTAAAATGTGCATATTTATTTTACTTGATCAGTATTTTTATATCAGCTATTTAGTCAAGTATTATAAGAGCTGCTTTATGCACTGTACATAAGTACATATATAACACACAGACAAATTATAAAACTTACTCTTTCTTCAACTGCAGCTGCAGCATAAATCGTCGATGGAGATATTTCAGAATGATTTTTCTTTAATGCATTTAGCACATTTTTCGACGTGTCATGAACACCATGAATCACATCACTAAACCTGTATAATATATTAATTATTACCTTTTAATATGCTATATACTATACATATGTTCATATTAAAAAGTATGAAATTTTCATACCTTTCAGTATTAGCAGTCCATAAAACGATGACATCGTTTAGATTGTTTTTTGTTTTGAAATCTTTTATATCCGATCGTATTTGTAAGTACTGTTCATATCTGGTACCTTCTAGAATATTCGTCGCACGGTCGGCCTTAGACAAAATTGCGTGGTGAATTACAAAAGAATGTGAGATATGCACCAAAGTGTGATAAATATTATGCAACTGTTATGTCATTGCATTAACCTTATGTTTGGTAGAAAATATTTTAATGACACATCCTATTAACAAAATACTAACGACGAGTAATAACAATTCAATCTTTTAAATAAGAATCAAGTTGTTATTATTTTTCCTGCTATATATGTACATAAAAATGTAATATACCTGATTGGCAGCTATGAAATCAGGGTCATAGATACCCGGTCTCGGCTTCATCTGTGACATTTCCTCCTTGAGCTGTTGCTGCAAATTGTAATCGAGCACTTGGGCACGTGTCATGGATTCGACCAAATTCAACGAGCTGATATCCCACCCGTCGATGACTGAAATGAAAATTTCATAATTGCATAGTGTGTCAAATTTTAACTCCAATAACATCTACACATAGTTAAATACAATACCCAAATCGTCAGGATTGACCATAGGCAGGACATCACACATAGGTATATATACATCTTTGCCGCGTTCGTCCATACCCAGACGAACTGTGCTCGCTTGGGTTAAGGATCCGTACCTGAACAAGAAGTGAAGTTTAGTTTGATACAAATTGAAACGTTTAAACTTTTAAGTGTTTAGAAATTGAAATAATACCAATTGCATTTTTGAACGCCAGTTTTATCGTTCCATTGTACTTGATGCTTGTTAGCCAGGATTGCTGCTGTGAGGGTAGAACCGTTGTTGCCGCCCCATCCGATGAGCATCACTCCCAGTTTGGCCGGTGTCAATTTAGTGCGGATCTCTAAATTAGTTTTATGTTCTTCTACCTGTAATATTAAGATTGTTTCATTATTATTATAGTACAAGAGATCTCATTATTTTTCAATGGAAATTAAATGAAAGTAGTCTGCTAATAATTTAAAGATTTCAAATTTTGTAATCGACATTTGTTAATTTGGTAACTTTCAAGTTTCTAGTTCTATATAATGTAAGGAAAAAAGATACAGAATTAAAAATTTTACTAATCACTTTTAGTTCACAACTTCTAACCAAAACTTTCAAAAAATCAGCTGTATTTACAAAATTTATTACGTTTTTAACCTTTTAACACATTCAGCCTGGCGCATGATTTCATACATTTGCCCATGTGGCGGCACTGTCACGCGTATCGGCACCCAATTACGCGTGACGGCATTAAATCACTTTATATAATGAGTTGTCCCTAAATCTTTAAAATTTTATAAGAATTGTAGTGTTGGGGTGCTCAATGAAGTGGAACCGTAAAATTATAGTCTGCTATAGCACTATCCGCGTGGCCACCGGTGGTACACGCCGGGTTGAACGTGTGAAGCAAGAAATTTTTAAATATTAAATTTCAGTTCAATACATTGAATTGTTTCGGAAAAAAAAAAAACATGAAAAGCCACAGAACTCGAGTTACTTAAGTATTACTTCCAGTTGAGTTCTTAAGTATATTAGAAATTTTGTTTTCTGAATCTTTCTATCCTTATTGTCAGTACTGTCAATATCTTTATGTCGTAGCTTTTTGGGTGGACTCAAGAGTCGTTAAAAAATCGAGCGACCCAAACTTTAATTTCGCATTTATTTATTTTCAATATTTTCACTTTTAAATAGTATGTGAATATTGAATTATTGACGAACGTAAGACTTATGTTTGGAACTAGAGTGATCCACCAATATCCAATGCACATACATATACAGATCTGAGACGCAGTGTTTCTATCTTTGTATTTTTCTAATTACTGACATTAGAGTGTTAATACCCGAAACCCTAATAAAAATGATGGAAAATGCGTTCGAATGAGCCTGTCACGTTGAAGTTGAAAATGGCGGTAATTTATGGACAATATGAACATTTTAATTTATGAACATTTTAACAATCAATGTAAAAAGATCACATCAATGTATTAAATAATTCAACTATTCGTAAATATTAAAAGAAAAAAGTGTAGTTAAAAGTTAATGATTTACACGAGCTCACTGTATATAGCAATGGCATGCAGTGGAAATTTATATGTTTCTATCGCACAGCTTTACTTAGGTGTGCGCGAGTAGGGTACAAAAGGATGCGCTATGACGTCACAGTATGCTCTTGTATCCTACTCGATAGAAACAGATAAATAAAAATAAAGCTGTGCAATAGAAACAGATAAATTTTCACCGCACGCCACTGATATATTGATATGCCGGGCTTTTTTGTAAAAAAAAGGTACCGGAACTCACTTCTTGTCAGGTTTTTTTATTAGAAAAGATAACATTCAAATTAAATTATATAGAATCATATATATAATATCGCTATTCTGTCTGTCTGAGATAACGCTCGCCGTACTATAATGTTTGGATTCGACATACATATGTATGTACGTCACAGCTATACCTCTACCAAAACGTATGTACGAATACAAGGGCAGATAAATAATTTACCGCCATCTAGTGAAAATTTATTTTATTAATTAATTTTTCTATTGTGGTGTTTTATATTGTTTATATGTAGGTAGGTAGGTAGTTTTACCATTTTTTTCATATTAAACAATTAAATATAAATATTAAATTAAGTATATTTATGTAAAAGGTATTTGAAAAAAAAATTAACCGCGTGGGGATCGAGCACATGACCGACGACACATGTCTTTTAGTTTTTTGTATTTGATAACTTAATATGCCAACACCCATGCGATGATATGTCATCGGGTACAACACTAATATAGAATATTCGTTTGAAACGTAAAAATTGCTGAGAAAAAAGGTGCCGGAATGCCGTTCCACCGCGTTACATGGGAAAAAAGCCGTGTTGATATGTATATATGTATGTATGTATGTGACACTCTCTATTAGTACGTCAGAGTATTCGAAAATTAGCTAATTCGTGGAATTAGTTGGTGAAATTACGACTATTTGTGCACCTGAAAATGGTCGCCCATAGAGGAACAAACTTGGGGAATAAACAATTAAAATTTTTGTAAATTGGAGTTGGAGTCACGTTTTTTTAACGTTTTCCCAAAGTTTCAGCTCAATACATACCAATTAAAAAGAGGAAGCCTAAAATTTAAAAAAAAAATCGTTTTAGCATTATTACGTAACATAAGTACTTTTCTGTATTGTCTTAATCCATTTGATGCAAATAAAAAATCGGAAGTACACATCTCCGTATTCCGTTTGGTTCGATATACTATTACATTATGCTATCTATTTTTAAATATAATAGCAAATGAAAAGTAACAAAAACCTATATTGGCGCAACCAGGAGGGGGCCAGAGGATTTTCTTTCCCCCAGATTAAATTATCGGTACACTACTGAAGACCTAGATATACCTTCGACGACTAATAGAAAAAATAGTACCTACGTATCCACATAAGACAAAACAAGAAAACAGTGTATAGTTTATATAACGAAGGAATGAAATTGGAAAATAAGTTGGGGTAAGCAATATTCCAGAAGTCGAGGACGCGTTCGAGAAACTTCTCTTTTCAGCCGGGCGAGTATTGATTGAAAGCTGTTTGACTGTCAAGGCCAATGTCACAATCGATAAACCGGGTTGCAAACTATGACAGCACCATTCGTTAAGTGAATATATCGCGAATTCTATATTATAATAATATCATTAGAAAATGTTCGCAAGTGGCCCAAAGGGTTGTTTACATAAATCGACTCACCCGACAATGGTCATCATGTTTGGTAACTCTGGTGTTGCAATAGGTGTAACTGGCCTGCATGTAACCGTTTTCATATTTCAAATTCGAATTTGACACCTTCAACAAAGGTGAACGATCCATTCTCGCGTTTTGCAACGTGACGTCAGAGGGTTAAGTGCGAAGAGTGGTGGGAATGGAGTGTTGTTTGAAAATGAGGCGGGCGTTCGAGTTTGCGCACTATATATCGTTCTGCATCACGCCACTGTGCAATGTTACCAACGCAATAATTGTTTTTGCAAATTACTTTACCATTCGAAAAAAGTTTTGATGTATGATATCCATAGAAGTAGAATGCATAGAATCGCTCTCAGCCTCCAAAAATGTTGCTACAAAAACTCTGCGCGGCGGAGTTTGATCATTGTTTGCTAAACTTCGTCTCTCTTCTGATTTTCCGTCTCTCTGTTCGATGGCTCGCTTTTAGACGATAATTTTTTTTAACAATGACCATTCTATGATGATATCTTATTACTAGACACAGTGCTTTTTCCAGGAATCGGGGCGGTTTAGCTCTATTTACAAAGCTATAGTCCAAAAAAAAAACGTTCGGCGAACCTTTAACAATGCAATGAACAATACACAGCACCCTCTGGGTCCGTTTTTTTCAAGACGGCACCTTGGCTATCCGGCCTTTACTTATTACCTGCCATCAGTTTTTCTTAACGTGGGGCACATCTCTCCCATTTTTTTTTTGCTTAAACATATTATTATACATACCGAGAGTTGACGCGAACAAATGCGCTTGTGTAGTGTCAGTGAATAGGTGTATAGTATGCTGTCACACTATATTCCATAGTACATAAAAATACCCTCTGTCTCTTTCGCGCGCTTCTGTGCGAGTAAGAGAACGCGCCAACTCTCAGCAACAGACCTATAGATAATATTAATCATAACATGCATATTTATTTACAACAGTCAAATTAAAATAGTTTTGACTGTGTGCATTTTTTTACTTGAAACAGCCATAATTTTTAGTGATTATAAAATCATCGAGATTTTTTAATCATTGCTCAAATAAAGTTGAAAAACACCAACTTACAAATGTATGCACATATCAAGATACATATGTACGTTATACTGAATTCGTGAAATAGACAAGTATGTTCACGAAAAATGTAAGTTTATTCATGAAACCAGCACCACAAATCCATGTTGTGATTTTTGGTAAAAAAAAAATCAAAAAAATTAAAATTTCTCTAGAAGTGTAGAATTGAAAATTAAAGTATATGAAAAATAGTTACTCAGTAGTTTCTACATCTAAAATATTATTAATCTATTAATTGAAGTGTCGAATTTTAAAAAACTGTCAATTCCATTTGGATATTTCAATTAATTTCTATTATACATACATATCTATATGTACATATTTTGTTTGTTTGAATGAAATGATCATTTTTTTATGAACGACATATATTTTAATAAAAATATTCAAATAAATGAATTACGTTGAATATTGAAGAGAAAAAATGATGAAAAAGTTTTCCATTAAATATGCAGTGTAGTTATTGATTTTGAAATTATACGTGTTTTTTGTGTTGGACAATGTAATATTAATAAAAAATATGGTAAGCATATTATATGTACATATGTATTATATATATACTTACTATGTATTATATGTACATAAGTATTATTATAACTGATCTGCAAAATTGTTGTCAGAGTTGAATTTTTATGCAACTTGCTAAATTGAATTAATCATCAACTGTTTTTAGTTTGTTTAACTGAAAAATATGACGTTCACACATAACAATCGAACGATATTCCAAAATTAAATAGTCATGTATAGCGATGATAACGTAGTTATGAATGCACGTTATCTAAGCTTCACAAAAATAGCAAATTTTTTGTCTAAACGTTATAAAACTAATAATAATCAGATAAAGCATTAAACTTTTTTTTCCCAGTGAATTATCATTTCATACAGACTTGCATGACTTTTTTATCGCAAAATATACAAACATTAGATTTAGATGCTAAAAGTAAGATTAACTGATTGATGCTTTTCTAAAATTATAATTTTAATAATACTTATAGCATTAGTAAGCGACATCTAACTAACAAAAAAATAATGTTTAAATTGATAATTACTTATATATCTATACATATTTAAATATACACATTTTGAATTTAACAAAAAAGTTTTGATTTTAAACAAAAGAAATCTCTTTATAATTCAAATATCGGAACACTAGGTTTTTATTCTTTTTTTATTTAATTAATGTTTGATAATTAATAAATTATACTAATACAGAAACTATGAAATCAATCTATCGATATTCGTTTTTCGTACAATATCGCTAAATTATTCCAAATAGAATATTTTCACAATTTAATTTTTATTCAATAATACTTTTTTAACTATAAATCTTCTTTCAGTATTTCTTAAACGAGATTGACGAAAATACAAACCACTTTAATTAAAATTTAATTAAAGTGGTTTGTATTTAATTAAAAAAAAAAACAATTTAATTAAAAAAAAAGACAAAATTTCTTCAATATTTTCATTGGTAATCAAATTGTTTACCTTAGTAGATTCTCATGGTTAGACGTTCGTTTAATCATTTTTCACATAGACATCACACGACAATGTCAATATGTATATTTTAACATACTACCTAATATATCTGTAATTCGCAACGAGCACACGTGGGTGGAATTTGTCACAGATCGAGTCATCACGCCTTTTGTGATAAAAACATATATGCAAGCGGTGAACAACCAATACAAGTATTTTAGCAACGAGGGAAAAAAAAGGAAGGCCTCTCAGGATTCAATCCACGGTCATCGATGGCAATCCATTGTTCGAAAATGTCCATGTTGATTCGCTATCAAATAATATATTCATGGCGTTTTAATATTTGGGGACTGTTTTTTTTTTTATTACTCACACATATTAGGAGATGCACGTCTCTTTTGATGATGATCGGATCGGAAGAATTTTGAATATTTAAACCATGCAAAGTCTGAAATATTTCATATAATTTAAAATCTTATTTATAACATGGCTGTGATATTTTCAGTTGGTTAGCATTTAACCCTTTGAGTACTAACTGGAAAAGACTTCGATAATGGTTTGATGTAGTTTATTGAAATGTAAAATTTGCACGTGGTGGGCCAGCGGAGCGTACGGAACACAAGCTGTCCGTACGCCGTCTACTCGGTGACTCTGTCGACCGTCGCGTATTTCCGCTTGGGCCGACACTAATGCCAACTCGTCAATAATGCCAATCGACAATCAGTTAATAAGACTGTTTGCCACACGTCATTACAAAAGTCGGAACATAGTCCCACATAGGAAAACTGTTGAACAATACAGTTATTCTACAGAGTTACAGCATTACTGACGAGTCGTTTACAATAAATCATAGCTCTTAAAATAATTAAATAGAGGGTGAATAATGAAACCTTTGCCTCATCCAGTGTGAGGATAAAATCAATTTATTGGTTCAGTAATATTTCAACTTATAGGTATACCTCTGGTGAATGTTGTTTCTATTTACATTAAAATTTTTGAAATCTCCTTTGAAGCTGTGAATAAGCATTACAAGATAAGTTTACTTTAAAGAAGAGAGAGTGGACTGTATATGGTTTAAAACTTAAGCATTCCTCATCTTGATGTTAACTTAGACAATACAATGTTGACACTGTTACAGTTGTCAAGACAGATCAGCTATTACCGATCAACTAAACTTGATTAGTGAGTGTAATGCTCCTAAGTTAACTTGATTTCATCAACAAGTAGCACAAACATTGCTAAATTAAAAGTAAATTGGAAAGTCATTCATTCATTCCTACAAGCAGGAAATGAAGGCGAACTATGATTATAGATGTCTCTACGTTAAACATCGAAATGTTCAGTATTATAATATTTACTTATTCTATGATTCACATAAATACTATAAACAGTAAGAGTTAACTTATGGTTTCATAACAAGAAACATAAGACCTGCGGATGACTCCCGGCAGGTTATAATTAAGTAGACATGAAATAATTTAAGATGCTCCATTAAGTGTGGCTTGGAGACTAACATTAACAAATCATGAATCTAATTTTAACTGTCAAATTTGAACAGTTTATTTTAAACTCGGATATAATCCTTCCGAGTGATGACATGAGACAAGTCTTATATTATAAAGATAAAATGATTAGATTAAATTCGGAGATATATACTGCCGAATGTTAAAATGAAAATAGCTTAAATTATACACACAACACAATTAAAGTGAATTACGGAGTACTACTATTAACATTGAATGATTTAAACTCATGATTACATCTAATAAGTAATATGAGTTGGGGGTAGTGTCTTCGGGTTAAACTAAGCTACCGAAGTTGACGGAATTGAAGCTGCTGTTTCTCCTCCCTCTTGCTGATCTTCCTTCCTGTCAAGTGGTCCTTGTGGTAGAATCGGCAATGGCGCCACTAGATGACTGGACCGACGAAACTCTCCGCTGGCAGTAAAGACGTCGACGACTCGAACTCTGCCATCTGGTCCGGGATACAATTTAGTGACTCGACCCAAGACCCATCGGGTTGGCAGCATGTGTTCCTCCTTTAACAGGACCATTTGACCCACACTCAGATTGTTGCTCGAGTCCTTCTTCCATTTGTGTCGTAACTGCAAAGAATGTAAATATTCCGCCGACCAACGTTTCCAAAATGCTGCTGTGGTCAATTGTATCTGAAGCAGATTGGCATGGACATTAGTGTTATATTTAACCTCCATTGGAAGAGCGAGTAAGGATCTGCCAATTAAGAAATGTCCAGGTGTGAGGGGTAAAAGGTCTAGTGGATCCGAAGACAAGGGACTAAGAGGACGGGAATTCATGCAAGCTTCTATTTGAGTCAATACCGTACAAAATGATTCGAAATTTAAGGTGGTGGCCTTTAACACCTTGTTTAAATGAATCTTCATGGATTTAACCGCTGCTTCCCACAGCCCTCCCATGTGAGGCGCCC
Source organism: Arctopsyche grandis (assembly GCF_051622035.1). Taxonomy (NCBI): domain Eukaryota; kingdom Metazoa; phylum Arthropoda; class Insecta; order Trichoptera; family Hydropsychidae; genus Arctopsyche; species Arctopsyche grandis. Next base: position 14,847,694 of record NC_135367.1, read on the forward strand.
TTGGCGGGTTAAACTTCCAACGAATCCCTTCGGAGGCTACATACCGTAGTAGCTTCTCCTCATGAGGACGTTCGTAAATTAATTTTACTAAATTAACGAGTTCACGACTTGCACCGACAAAATTAGTAGCATTGTCGGAATATATCGTATTGGGCCTGCCACGTCTGGCTACGAATCTTCTTAAACAATTTAAGAAATTTGAACTCGTTAAGTCTCCGACAAGTTCCAAGTGAACTGCCTTACTGGAAAAACACACAAAGACACAAACGTAACCCTCAATTATCTTAGAATTCTTATTGCAACCACTCTTCACAGGAAAAGGTCCTGCGAAGTCTATCCCCACATGACTGAAAGGAAAATTCGCAGTGGTACGTTCAAGCGGGAGCAATCCCATTAATCTATTGTGTGACAGTGGTTTATTTCTGAAACAAATGACACATGAACGCACCACTCCTTTGACAGTATTATGTCCGGCCAATGGCCAATAGGTCTGCCGCAATAACGACAGTAAGGCTTGAGTACCCAAGTGAATATATTTCAAGTGCGCATCTCGGACAATCATGTGTGTAAGTTTATGCTTATTTGACAAGATAATGGGTGACGTTGATAGAGTTGTTCCCAGAGGAAGTCTACTTCCAACACAAATTAAATTCTCATGGAATAGAGGGGACAATTTAGCTAATTTACTGCTACTGGGAATTGGATGTCCCTTGCTCAGCAAACGATATTCCAATGGAAATGATTCCATTTGCGATAACCTTATCAAATTATTTAAAGCATCTTTTAATTCGAAAGCGGACGGTTCGTTATTTTCTTTAACGTTTAATTGTTTATTCCTTAGTGGCCGACGAACATATGATAAAACTCGAAGGAGTCTTGGAAGATGAGAATATTTATCTATCTAATTATTTTCCCTCACAAGGGTAGCGTTAGTGACTACCCTTCTCTCTGGAAGATCTATTGTGATCTCAGGAGGTCTTCGAGGCCATCGTGATTCATCTAATTTCAACCAACTAGGGCCGTCCCACCATAACGAATTATGATTTAATTGTACATTTTTATTTTTCTCTGCTATTTGAATCTGTCGGTACATCTGCTTAATATCCGCAGTAATCACGTATTTATGGAGTCGAAAGTTGAGTAGTAAACTTAACAAATCTGATTGGACACTAGGTCCCACCATCAAAATATTATTTAGTGAGATATTGGACGTTGTCTTTGCGGACGCATCAAAAACTACACGATATTTAGTGGTAAGGCTAGACTCCTTAACTACGACGTGATGAGGTGAATAACAATGAACCTCATGTGCCTCCGGAGGTTCACACTCTGACATATGTCCTGAATTTATATACTCTTCTAAAACTTTATTGTATTCCATTTTTAAATTATTATTGGCTAAAAAACGTCTTTCCAAAGTTTTGTGTCTTTTCTCCGCAATGTGCAATGAACTTCCTAATACTACCGGGGAATTTTTATATGGTAAAGCTACACAAAATCTACCGTTTTTATCTCGTGATGTGTGTGCTTGGAAATGTTCCTCACATCTTTTCTCCTCAAGAGATTGATGTTTTACCATAGGAACCTGGTCTATCATCCAAAAGTTTTGAATGTGACTGTCTAATTGACTTAAGCCTATGTGGCTCTTCCCTGGAGCATTATTTACTTCGGGATATGGACCAACTATTGTCCATCCGAATTCGGTATCCTTTAAGATAGGCATACCTTTTCCTAACTGGATGGTTCCTGCTTTCATAGCATGAACGCAAATCTCGGCGCCGAGCAATAAATCGATTGGCGTCGGTTTATTCCAAAGGGGATCTGATAACTTGATTCCCGCTGGTATTGAAATTAACTGTTGATCCAGTTTCACAGTTGGAATTTCGCCAGTAATTTCTGGTAATACCAAACACAACACTTTGGTTGAGTAATTAGTGGTTGAAGACCTTATGGTCACCTTGGTGATGTGACGAATGCTACTTTCTTGATTAGCGATACCTACAATTTTTTGAGAGATTTTCTCTAACTTGAAGTTATTCTTCTTAGCGAAAGATGTGGTAACATAGTTGACTTGTGAGCCGGAATCTAATAATGTGCGACCCTTAACGACCGTTCCATTGGACGTTATAATGTCTACTTGTACCGTCGGTAAAATTATCTCCCTTTGAGAGAAATGAGTAGAATGAGCATTAATTGACTTCCTTCCCGTATTATTTGAACTAAATGTATCGTCCTGATGCAACAAAGTATGATGGTTTTGTTTGCACCTTAAGCAATTATAGTTAGACTTGCAATTTGTTATCTTATGCGATGAATTTAAACATTTAAAACACATGTTATTAGATTTAACGAATTCATTTCTTTCCATACTGGATTTTGCTTTGAATTTATCACATTTGCCTATGAAATGATTATTTCGACAGAATGCGCATGCGTTTACCTTACTTGATGGGTTTTTGTTCGCGACATGAGTTCTCATGATTCTTTGACGACTATGAGGGAATTCCTTCACCGTAGTTACAGATGCAGTAGATTGTAATACATTACATCTATTCTGCAGAAACGTTTCTAACTTCTCGTACGGTGGCATTTCTCTGTCAACCAGAGATGTTTCCCAGTCCTTTAATAAACTAAATGGTAATTTCCTTAGAACTAAACATGTTACCCATGGATCTAAAATTTCTCTCGCGTAACCCAATGATTCAATGTTTTTAATACACACCGTTACCTTATTTAATAGATCTCTCAATTCGATATGTGATTCCTTTGTGATTAATTTTAAGTCACAAAGTGAGTTGATCCTAGTTTTGAGATTAAGTCTTGGTAAATTATATTGCTTGTCTAAAATACTCCAAGTTGTTTCGTAATTGTCTGAGTTAATATCTAACCCTGAGACAGCTGCTAAAGCGGGACCGAGTAATGATTGATGCAAATATAGTAATTTAGTGACATTAGAATATTCAGGTTTATTTCCTATTATATTTTTGAAGGTTTGTTGAAATGATTGCCATTCAGATGGATCTCCCTGAAATGTGGGAATAGTCAACGTCGGTAACTTATCTCTAGCAAATTTAATTGTTGTTTGCTCTACTTTTAGTTGATTATTTTGAATGGATTGTCTATCTAATGTCGCTTTAAGATTTTGAATTGTCATTGAAATCATGTCGAACTCTTCGTCTATTTGATCCGCCTGCTCTATATCTGTGAGGTTATCTAAATACTCATAATGGAGTTTTCGGACATAATCGTATGCTTCTTTAATGGTTTGATACTGGCCTTCATTTATTTCGGAGGTTCTTTCTATTTTTCCCTTTAGTCTTTTTAACGCGCCCGAATACCTTAATTCTATTGACGCCATTGTAACTTCTACTTTATTTTCTTTCGCTAATATTTCTATCGATTGAGTCTGACTTCGAGTCTGATGTATTCTAGAGCTTGACCTGTCTCTAATAGGTTCTACGTCCCTAGTTGGATTTCGACCTTTATGCGACTTGGAAGTCGAAGCTTCTATTTCCTCGTTTTCAGCACTTGACATTTGTTTCAGAAAGTTGCACTATTTCGTCTCATAAATACAGTTATTCTCTACTATAGCTGTCAATTGAACTATTCGTAGAGATAAGGTAATAATATTCAATGATTAACCGTGAATCTTAATATTCTACTTTAACTATTATCACCAGAATCTATCCAACATATTTTGGAAGAAATAACAACCCTAAATTGGTGGGTGCTTGATTTAAACCACTTTGGGGCTACAAGTCTTGTGATTTATTTTAAATCACCACTGTTTCATCACACATTATGAAACAAAGAGATCTACCGATGTATGAATATGCCGGTATGTACTTGATTTAATCCACTTTGGGGCTACAAGTGTAATTCCACATTTATCGTGGAAGGGGGGGGGGGGGAGGGTGTTTCTACACACATTAAGAAACAAAGATCTACCGATATGCATATACCGGTATGTACTTGGTTTAAGCCACTTTGGGGCTACAAGTATAATTCCACATTTATCGTGGAAGGGGGGGGGGGGGAGGAGGGTGTTTCTACACACATTAAGAAACAAAGATCTACCGATATGAATATACCGGTATGTACTTGGTTTAAGCCACTTTGGGGCTACAAGTATAATTCCACATTTATCGTGGAAGGGGGGGGGGGGGAGGGTGTTTCTACACACATTAAGAAACAAAGATCTACCGATATGAATATACCGGTATGTACTTGGTTTAAGCCACTTTGGGGCTACAAGTATAATTCCCCACGTGCTTTGCTAATTTTACACTACATCTGATTTTACACTTTTAATACGAAATTCGATGCGACCGATGAAACCTTCCTTCGTAGCGCGATATTATTTTATACAATCGCGTTAATTAATTGTTATACTTTAAAACATATTTTAAAAACTGACCTACCCACATGATTGCCTTTTGAACAGATTGCCTGAGATTGAATACATTCACTTACTTGAATATCCTTTACGATGTTTATGTGATCGTTCCGATAATTTTGGATTACCTCTGTGTCCCATGCGTCTTTGTAGGTTATGTTTTTATTTATATATTTTCTGCGTCAATCACGCGGTCATGTACCTCTGTACATCAATCAATATATTGCTGAAATAGAAGCAAACATGTTATTAGTATTGGAAAGGTATGGATAGTAACAAAGGAACGATACCGATTTCTTAATTGACATCCATTTTTTCTCGACCACGTTTTTTCCTATTGGTTTGTCCGTTTGGTGTTGTGGCCTAGGTTACTGGTGTCCGGTTCGAAGTGACCATCATGGAAAAGACTTCGATAATGGTTTGATGTAGTTTATTGAAATGTAAAATTTGCACGTGGTGGGCCAGCGGAGCGTACGGAACACAAGCTGTCCGTACGCCGTCTACTCGTTGACTCTGTCGACCGTCGCGTATTTCCGCTTGGGCCGACACTAATGCCAACTCGTCAATAATGCCAATCGACAATCAGTTAATAAGACTGTTTGCCACACGTCATTACAAAAGTCGGAACACTAACGTCTTTTCTGTTGAAAGCCCGTCACGCTGAAAATTTCCAACTAGAATTATTTAGAAATCCATTAGAAAGCAGCTATAATGAACTGTATAAGAGGTTAGTAAAAATTGTAGCTAATACAAACAAACCCCAGATAATTACTGAGGATTTCGAGTTTTGTAAAGGTGTGTTTAGACTATCTAATATCTTGCTATTAATGGTTGTATTTTTCCAAAACTAATTCCATCTTCTTCATTGTTGTTAAAATGTAATGCGGACAATCTAATATACTCGGCAGTTTCATCGAGAAATTCTGCGGGAAAATGGTTATAAATTTAGAAATTCCAGTGTAAACCAGTCTTTATAAACGTTGACAAATGAATGACACGGATTACACGACCCATGTTCAATGCAGTTTTTTTATGCTACCTGGAAAGGCTTAGCGGGTAGTATTCTTGTTTACTTTGTACATGCTCAAAATACAATGCATATCGGCGTTTTTCATGCCTATGGACTTGTTGGCAAAACGTTGATCAGCATTCAAAGGGTTAAGCACTCAAATGTCACTTTTATTATTTTACATAACTAGCTAGTCACCAATCCATTCCAAAAGATTCTTTTAACTAATCGTATTAAAAATTGAGATGATGATGACATATGTACATACATATACACCTGCTAAATACATATATTCCATATACAATATAATATAATACAAATTCCTTCACGTTCGATCGCCAACAAAATATGTGAATAAAATGCATGTAAAATACAATTGACCCTTTATGGACAATGAAGTCATGCGTGGCATAATCGATGATAAATACATAGATATTCAATTGTGCAAACTGCATTTCTGAAGAATGTCAATTTCGGTCGACATTGTCCTTGTTTCGATAATTAATCCAGTCGATCGATCGTTTCGAAATTTTCATTTGTCATTCATTACACGACCATTATTTTCCATTTAGTCATAACTACATACACCGTCATGAAAATTGGTAATAACTAATTTATTTGAACATTTATACATAGTCAATCGTTTCAATCTTGACAATGAATTAAAAACGACGTGTAAGTTAGTGACCATCAACTGTAAAGGTCAGAGCTCGATAAGCAATAAGATGCTGTTTATAGTTGGTTTCATGAGAAAACGTACATAAATACGTATACATACATATGTGCAAATATACATATAAATATACATATGTATGTATATTTTAATGTATATTTGCATTACGTGTAATCAGAGAAAAAATATATGTATATAAAACCGGAAGGATGTATGTGGGTATGTGGTAAGTGCATCGACAAGTATGGAGATTTAAAAAAAAAATTAGAACTATCTAAAGTTATTATATCGATTTTGATTTCGATTCCGATTCCGACGACGACTTTCCGATTCGGATTTTATTGTAATTCATGTATTAATTCCTTTTCCGGAACCATCCGTTGAAATATCAACAGACACAACACTAGTGTTATAATAATAGAAGTGTCTTTAGGCGTCATATTGTTGTCAGGTTGGAGTAGGTCCACCGACATACCTAGTCGTGTTTTATGTATGTTTGATAAAATTTCCTCTGTTCATATTACTCGCAAGATGGGCAAGTGCATCGTTTAAAATTGCACAATGCATTCAAAAACACAATAAACAGCATGGAATACATTTTCATAATTTAGTTAATCATTTAAGTAACATACTATTCGATTAACATCGTAGTTTGACAGTTTGTAAAAGTGTCATGGCGACCACCGGCATTCTTCATAATTGTATGAAGAATGTATGTAAAAATTGAAATGTAAAAAATATTTTTAAATAAATAAGTAAATATAAATAGAGTACATTTGCTCCAAATTTTGACGGAAACGCAGAATCATACGCATAAAGCAATAATCGAAAAATATTTTTTTACACGATTACATTTTGAAAGCAAAATGTTTACTTTAAAAGTTAAAGGCGAAAGTAACCGTCAACGCTTTAATAAGCAAATTCTTTTCAATGGTTTTTAATTTAAAGTTTGTATTATTTGTATAATTGTATCAATATGTAATTTTTTGCATTATGCACAGCCGTGCAGCTATTTAACTATATAGCTGATCATACGAATAACGACATAATATGTGACTTATGGTCAGTTTATTATATCCATTCAGAATATTTTTCCTTCATTTTATTAATGTTCTTTCTTTTATCTTATGTTTTCACTATTATTTTTATTCTTATTTTACTATATTTTTCTCATATTCATATGATTTAACGACATATTATTATTTTTATCTACTGATGTTATTTTCTTTTGTTATTATTGTTTATATTATACTAGCTAAACCCGGCATGCGTTGCAATGCCAGAATAAGGCATGCAATTCCGTTCCCGTTTCAAGTGATGGTTGGATCTCAATAGCGTGGAGTAACGTCTCCTCAACGCCATGTCGTCATAAACCAACTTGTTAACGTGGTTACCAACAAACACATTTCCTTGACTACACAATGACGCTTCATACTTTCGCGTCGGTAAAATCGTAATTACGAATATTATTACTAAGAGGTTTTTTTTCACAGCGTTCTTCCCGGACATGCATACAACAAATCCTGAAAGTTCCATCGTAATGGGTTGAGTGATTTACTAGCCTATATGAGATAGACAGACAGACAGACAAACAGACATTCAATTTTATATGTATGTATAGATGATGTATTGAAATGGGTTTTTATCTGTTTATAAATAAATTGTAAATAAATCTATAACAAAATAAAATACGTATATTCTATGATCAAAAAGGACTTTTATTTCTGTAGTGAATATGTGACTATCCTGATTCTATTCCATGCGAATAGTAGTAGTGTACGCGTATATGTGTAGTTATGGAAAGGGTACGTGTGTCATTTTCTGACACATGCTATTTATTGGAAAAGGCACTTTTATTACTGTCACATTTCTATGCGTGTAATCAGCAAAAAAAATAATGAAAAACTCAAGCTCATTACCGATTTCACGTATTCGGCAAATTTACAGTAAAATGTATGTACAAATCTAAATCCATAGATATCTATATGGATTAATTAATTAATAGTTGATTTCGAGTTTTTCAGCATCTCGAAATTCAGCGATTTATGTACTAAAAAATACTGCAATGTTTGTAATTGGCCAGGAAGGCGCATTGGGGTTTACCTGTTAGGCCTTTCTGGTATATATCTATGTAAGATAAATAAATAAATTAAATTAAATGTGTCAGGTATTGCAATTCTTATGGCGACAAACTGCTCAACACTGCGTGAGGATTATGTTTGCATAAGCGTACTTTTCTTTTGGTCTTTCCCCTGGTGAAGATTGATTGAAATTTAATAACCAACGTTACGTATTTGCGCCAAGTGAATAAATCTACTTTTGAAAAATATAGCCACCATGGGGGAAAAAATAAGTGATTTGTCATACCTTGTATATATCCAATATTTGAGATATGTATGTAGTATGTTGGATTATAATGTATGTATTTACATATAATATGTAGGATTATTTTACAGCCTTGATTAAAGTTCGGTCCTTTACGGTTTTGGTAATCCTTAACCTTTTCCTTCATCCGCTTTACAGCGTTCATAGTATAAATGCAAAATTGTGTCACGTTTATTTTTGAAAATTCGTTATTGTATGCAAATAATTTATTATGCCTGCAGGACAATGTTTTACTTTTTTGTGAATGGCTTCAAACCTGATTTTCTTATTTGAAAAATAAGAAGATACTGTTATGTTCGTATTATATTCAAAAATAAAACGTCTTGGTGTTGACTTTTTGGAAATATAATGCATATGGTAAAAATTTGGGACCACTAAAAATAATTCAGATAAATACAAATCTTAGTTCCGAAATACATACTATTATAAATATAATTATTTCGACCTGATTCAAACGAATCAAATTCGCTCATACGTCATATCCAAGTAAAACATTATATATGTAGATAACGATAATAAATAACCAAAGCGTGGTTTGTTATTTATTAATTTTAATCGGAATTCTCGGAATCCTGCAGCACAACAATGCCGATGGAAAATCCTTCCATCCATGAAAAAATTCTCATGAAATTTAATGTATGGGTTTGGGTTCCGGCTTTTGAACCGGATCATAAAGTTCCACTGTCAGCTGTTGTGCAGTTTAGCTACATACATGCATATTATATGTACATACATACATTAGTATCACGGTGGGGGTACTCGATCTTATAAAGAGCACTGTATACGAGGTCTTCGCGTCAGTCGCTTCCACTTCCAGTCCGTGAATAACTCAAATCACTTCAAGGATCTCAAACTTCTGAGAAACCATGTTCAGATCAGCGTGTGGAATTGTGGTGCTTGTCTTCGGACTATCACTCTGTGCCAATGTTAAAGGTCAGTGTCACTTGAATAATACTAAAAACTGCAATATTTTAGACAATTTTTTACAAATTTCAGCAAGTAGATTTATTAAAATAATTATTTATACGGAAGTATATACGTTTATTTAAAATTATGTCAAAAATTTGGTCAAAATATTAAAATACATACGTTCATTACATATTTCTGTTGAAAGAAAATTCTGAAGGAAAATCAATTTATTTATGTTCGGGATATAGTTTTTTTTTAATCTGATTTACTAAAATTTGACCAAGAAAGTTGCTGGGTTTAAGATTAGATTATTATTACTAAAAATTCATATGAATATATTTTGAATTCCAATAACGATATAATTGTTGGCACAGACAAAAATTCAAAACTATCGTTGGAAATTACGACTTGAATCTAAAAAATTCCATCGGGTTTGTAAAATCACGGGTAGGAGATCTTTTTGTTTAAAATCTTTTGGGAGCAATTGAAACCCTGAAGTTAGATTAAGATTGAGTTAGATGAAGTTAGCAAAAAGTGTTCAAATTTAAGTTCAACACGTGAAATGAAAGTTCCTACAAATATCCTTTTCGATTTTATTTAAATTATGTATTGTATCATGTCTAAAGGAAAACTCTTCTAATATGCTAAGATTGTTGTTTATATACGTATAATATATATTAGACTTGTGAAACTATAATGTTAAATTTGTACTGTATGATATAATATTTGTATTGAGAAAATGATCATCAGGTCAAGGTAAAATATTATTTAAGCTTTGAGGATCAAATACATAATTCTCTTACTTGCCTCGAGTGTTAGAAAGAATGTTGGTTCATCGTGAAAAATTTGACAATGATTTTGCAATGTCTCACTTGAGCAATATGAAGTATGTATAGGTATATGCAAATTGTGCGTTCGGTTCGAGAGCATCTTGTTGCTAATATCTATCTACCTACGTAATGTGCCCGTGGTTCACATGATTGCTATAATCAAACACGAGGGCAAGAAACTTGGTGAAATCAAGTTTGCGGGACCGGTTATCCCTGTAAGGATTAACAGACTATGTCTACGTATGTGTGGAAGAAGTTGCACAGCAATGTGTGCAGTTCCGTTAGTCCTTTGTTCTTAAAAACATTTATATCCAGTCAGTAAAGCTAAAAAAACTTTAAAATATTTTAATCTTTGAGATCTTTGAATTCGACGAATATATGTACAAATGTCATTCTATCTACCCATGTCGCACTTCATGACCCAGTTTGTTATAATACGATTCACGATAGAATGAACAATTTCATAATTTCGATTTAATTTATTTATAAATTACTGGTTGGTTTGGTGAGCAATCTTCAAATTCTGGCAGAATTGACCTTCAATGTTCTCAGCCAACTCAGGTACATTAGATGCCGCAGTTTGCCCTCTTCTCCTGTGGCACGTGCCAATTTGATGGCTTCGTCACCTGTCGCAAGGGGCATCAAGCTTTGTTTAATGTAAAATATATTGATCTGGTTGAGTGATTGGTTTCATTTGAGATCGCAAATGTGTTCTAATGTTGTATTTTTATCTTTATGTTTCTTTTTTATTTTGTTTCTGCATTCATATTTATTTTTGTATCCGTTTTTTGCTTAGCCATAGTGACGACTTGGAGAAATTCTGTCATGTCTCTATGGCAAAATTGTCAATAAAATAAAATAAATTAATTAATAAATATTTTCATTCCAAGAAAATTGAATGATACTAAAATTCTAGTTTTACTACCCTTTGTCACAATTCATTTAGATTTAATTTTTATTTTACATTAATTGTACATATGTAGAGAATATTTTAAGATGGTGTATGAAACTTGTAAATTGTTCACGGAAAAATTGCCAAATTTAAACGCCAAACCACCGATGCTAGTTAGAATAAAATGTTCCCTAAAATATCGAATACTTTTTTTTCCAATGAATACTTTTTAAGTGATAACTTGTGTTGTATATTAAAAAGTTTCTTCAAGTGAACTCGTTTAAGCTCCACTAATTATTTAAAACTCTAGCCAGGTTGTAACGATTGAAAAATTAATCAGAATTAGAAATTTCCCAAAATGGAAATAGTTAACAATCATCAAATCATAAAACTCGTTTAATTTTAAGAAATGGATCTTTATTAATGTCGCCTGGAATTAAAATCTTCATTTCTTAGCTTTATCCTATTTATTTGGGGTCCGCTCTCCTAGTGTGGCATCGCAAATTAAGTCATTTATTTAATATACAATAGAAATCATAAAAAAATTAGTGAACGCATCAAAAAAGGAATATCATCAAGGGACAACTATAACTTTATTTACAGGTCGCACATCTATGCGTAGGAGTGAATATTGTGAAAGTTCACGAATTTCAAAAACGAGCGTATGTGCAATATTGAAATATAGCCGGAGAGATCTTCAGCGAAGGTCAAATAACAAATCATTGAATGTGGAGACAAAACATCCGATGATCTTTGATGTTCAAAATCTTCGGAAACCTCGAGCAGTGAGATCGATGATTACACATTTCTTATATATTAATTATATTGATCGCCAATATCCGAGTGTAGGAAATCCGCATCGTCCAAGGTCGACCTGTCTTCGCACATACTCCAAATTTTTCGATATCGAATTGGAATATATTTGTTCTTAGATCATTGAATGACGTTAGCTTTTAAAATGATTTCATTTCGACCGTTATTTTTAGAGTGTCGCGGCCATAACGTATGTCGATTTTCAACTAGCCGTATAGAAATTTACATGATTTATGTTAATCAAGTATAGATTTAGCGTTCGGGAAATTAGGCCGGTGTGATTTTTACGACCAGTTAAACATGGTTATACTCATTTGTTTCGCTGCTAATTTTTGTAGTGTTAATTTATTTTAGGAAATTTCGTTGATTTTGCGGTATTTTACAGATTAGCATTTGAATGCCATTAGGCAGTAGAAAATTATATGTAATAAATTGGTAGTCCAAATAACTATACAGTTAATAGTTAGGGAAGTACTTATAACAGGATATAATTTATTGTATTATATGTATATCAAAAAGTAAAATTTTACTTTTCCAATATAAAATACGATCGGAAGAATGTAGGAATAGTGTCAGACCAACAAGCGAAGTGAAACATAGAATAGCCTCGTAAAATATATCAATTTTTTCCTTTTGATGACATTTTTTGGAACAAAGTTCCTTCTAAAATATTCATGATGATTTTCCTCTTCTCAAAATAAATCTTACAAACAAAACATACTTAAAAAGTAGAGCTTTCCACCAAATATGTAAATTGAACATGTCGGTTTTTGAAGCTAGTAATCTTACATATAAAACACTAAATTTTGTTCGTAGAACTGTGGCTTTTAGTTATTCTCCTATTCCTCGTGGCCTCCGTTTCTTAAATTCACTGAATGGTGCCATTGACATTTGTCACATCTCTCTTCAATCTCTGCACCACTTCCTAAGTTACGAAAGTCGCGACCATTTAAAAAGGTTGAGTTAGTTTATTTAATTATGAATTTATAAGAATTCTTTTTTTCTATGTCATGTTTTATGTAGTTATATTTTCTTTATTTAAGTATTTTTAATTGTAAAATTTCATGTACTTTTTCCCTTTTGTCCTTTCTTAATATTTTTAGCACACTCGCCGCTTTGGAGCAATCTGTTAGACGAGTATGCTTAATTAATTGATGTTGTATAATAAAAAAAAAAATAAAATCTATATATGTATGTATGTATGTTTGTATGTACCTACGTATTTTTCGCCAATTTAATTAATAGTCGACAGTCTATTGTTCTGACGTCATCGAACAAATAATTTGAGGGCGAAGCCCTAGGGCCCCACTCCTTAGAGGGCGCAGACCCCGGGGGTGTATATATAATTTTTTATAAGAGACTTACTAAATATGTTTTTTTGTTCGTGACAATCAATTTAATAAAAAAAACAAATGAGTATTCAAATAAATTTATATAAAATAAAACTATTCAAATAAATTAAATAAAATGTTTACTATTAGATTAGTCATGTTTAAGCGGTTTATATTACAAATACCGAGCGAAGCCGGGTGATAAAGTTAGTTTCTTATAATTCCCTTCCTCCTATAGCAGCGTTCAATTTTCCTTTTTCTATTTTTAATTTAGTAGTCATTTACATGAATAACACATATATAGACACTAATTAAAGTTTGTGTCTCGCAAAATAGACTTTAAATATAGTATTTTATATGCGAATCGAGTTGTAGCTTATTTAATGTATAAATTATAGAATGTGACACACAAAAACAAACAACGGTTAAGCTGGTATTATATAATATGAAGTAGCTAATGTGCTATTTTTTTTTAATATTCATTTTAGTGATAAATAGTAGGTAATAAACATTGCTGCGAAATACATATTTAAAAAATAATAAATCAATAAAAATTATGTATTTCTTAAATATGATTGCACATTGCAGAAAAATGTAATATAATCGTATGTCAATATTTGATCGATGGCACATCCGGGAAAATAAAGGTCTCTTTGAATTTTTAAATCAAAATTGAAATGCTAATACTTTTCGCCGAAGGTCAGACGTATCGAAGAGATTTCGACATTGTGTAGATTTATTATTTATTTAAACTGCACACAATTTCGTTTGGCAATTCTTCTTATACATCTATGAATAATACATGAGTACAGATTTAAAGGTACACATATGATAATAAGCGTGCAATCGAAACAGTAATTTTCCGCGTAGTCTCCGTCGTCATTAGCATTGTTTTATTTTCGACAAAACAAGTTCAAGAACGTTCTTGTCATCAAATACAAATATGCAATATGACTACACACATTATATTGTGATTACATATGTACATATATTTGTAGATACAAGTTTATTCTAATGTTCTTGTATTTATGACTTTACAGCACCCAAAACATAATTATATGTATTTCGAATATCTTCTGAATGCATTCTGAAATATACATATCATATCATTGATGCAGCATAGTGTAGGTCGTGAACTTAACGGAATAACCCAGTCTGACCCACTCTACTACATACATACATATAACACGACCAGTTTTTTGCAATATAAATTGTTTCACTGGAAAAAGCATTTATTGTATAACAAAAAATTTTATTAATAAACGGTAAACTTTAAAATTATTGTTTATCACGATTTCATTTGACCATGGTTCTGCAAAAACAACCCAACCCATACAGTTTAGTAGATAACAGTAGTAATAATCTTGTTGCCAACATTACTTCAGCTACTGCACAAAAAATATTCACGATGATACAGTTATCAAAATATATGTAGTATGAATTATTTCCACTAGTGTATCAAAAATTTTCACATCAAATAAACAAAACAATTGAACAATTAATAAAAAAAAATATTTATATATATATATGTATATATATATATATATATATATATATATATATATATATATATATATATATATATATATATATATATATATATATATATATATATAATACTTTATACAATGATTAAATTAACACATTTTAAGGATTGTAAATAGGTTTTTGAGCTCTTTTTCCTATTATGCTGTAGATTAACATTAGAATAATATAATACTATGATTACTAACCAAATTAAATTAAATTGTAAAATAGAAAATGATCAGTAGATCAGTAGCTATTAAAATAGATATAAGATGTTTTGTGAACATAATTTCGTAATAATTAAAAGCATTTAAAAATCAAATCAAAAAAATTAACACATTTATTATGGAAATAAATACAAAATAAAATATATTATAATGAAAAGGATCAAGGCAAAAATGTATTTACATTTTGAATAGGTATGTAGGTTTTTATGAGGTAATGTGCGTGTTGCTACTGAAGATTCATGTTAATTACTTATAAATTACAGAATAACACTATATAAATAAATATCAATGGACTTCTCCAACTTAATTTCAAACCGGTATACTTGTAGTGATTTGAGATCAAGTACAAAAACCTTGAAGCGCAATTTTGATTGACTAGCTTCTTATGAAGGTTTCACCTTTGATAAATGTCGGTTTAATATGTGTGGGAATTCATTGTCTCCATTTACATCCTGAAAGCGGGGAAAAACCAAGATAGAATCGATAAGAATAGAAGGTTATTAAAATTGTTGAATTATATGTATATGTAGGTGACACAACAAAAATGTTAAAAGTTGATTCGATCGCTAAAATAAAACTTGAACATCGACAATCTTGAATTGTTTTGTGTTCATTGGTACAATATTTGATTTATATAATCTATCTGCCAACGTTTTAATGGTGTTATCAATAAAAATTTGCGTTGGTTTATTGTTTTCTATTGGGCACAGTTTTTTCTTAATATTCAATAATATAAATAATTTTTAATGTACTGGTTTCAGCCTAATTTCCCAAGCAACTTGACATTTGAACTTCTGTATCTCGATATTTATGTATAGACAGTATACATGTGTGTTCGATTTTAATTATTGTGTTTCTCTTTTTGTTTTCTATCATTTTATGTGCATTATTATGCATACTTAAATGAGCTAAATAAAATACAATTTTGCAGATACATACCTAAAGAAAGGTTATAGTTATATATTACTTGTGTGGTTTGGCAACATTTTTTTGTAAATATAAATCTAATTATAAAAATATATTCTACCTTAAATATTTATTAGGTCTTCTCTTTAAGTGTTAAATTTATAATAAATATAATTTATTTGAAGTTTGGACCATTTTGGCATTACAGGAATTCCTAATAATAATTATTATAAAAGAAAAGTATTATTTTAACGGGCAATTTAGTGACTCACATCACAGTGATCCATAGGTTTATCAATATTAATAAAATGCCCTTAATAACGTTAATTTCACTATTTTTATATATTTTATGTCATAGCAATAATAATTGTATATAATAATTTTTTAAAATTTTTATTTTACTTCTAACCTCTGACCATTTTTTATAAAATTTATTTTAAGACTTAATTTATTTAGAATTTACATACAATACATCAAATTTTTAAATGTATCTAGTCGTATTTAAACCGATAAATAAAACTAAAAACATTTATATCTTGTGAAAACTGATGGGTATGTAAAATTTTAACATTTCAGCCGATGGCGTACCACCCGTAACAGATGTATGCTTGGGATGCATATGTGAGGCAGTTTCCAATTGCAATGTGACTCTAGCTTGTGATGGAGATACTTGTGGTCTATTCCGTATTACTTGGGCATACTGGTCTGATGCTGGAAAGCCAACGCTGACCAATCAGTCTCCTGATGATACTAATGGTACCTATATTGTTATTACTTATGATTTACAAGTATGAAATGTTTCAAGTGAAATTTATTGTTATTATTAAATTTCAGCTTATTCCAACTGTGTGACTGAGCCACGCTGTGCTGCCAGAGCTGTACAAGGATATATGGCTAAATTCGGACAGGTATGTAAATGTTAAAAGTAAATGAAAACAACATAATGTAATTCATTGATATTAATTCACGATGATCGCATTGCCCAGGATTGTAATGGTGACGGTGTAATCAACTGCTACGATCACATGGCCATTCACAAGAAAGGAGGATATGGATGCCGAAGTGAATTACCATACGAGTACACAAATAAGTTCAACCAGTGTATCGATGCCGTACAAAAGAAGCAGGGATAATTTTAACAATCATCGTATTTTTGATATATTATAATTTTTTAAAACATTAAAGGGGCTTTTGAATGAATATTTATATTTGTAATGTTATGAAGAGGAACAATTATAATATAATAAACACTTTTTAATGTAATAAAATGAAATCCTAATATAATATGAACTATTATATAAAACTTGTCATATTTATTATTGAGTTTATTCAGGAAATTGCTTTCCGCTGAATGAGTTCTTAAAAACGAATTTGTGATATTTCTCAATAAAATTATGTATGTATTTATAGAATGTTGCATTTTTTTTATTCCTTAAAATATATTTAAACAAAAAGAATTGTGCTTTTAATATTATTTATTAACTTTCAAATATCATTCAATGTCGTAAAAAATAATTAATTTATACAAATAATATAAAAGTATGAGTATCCCATTTTTGAAGTCATACAACTTAAATATAATATAATTACCACAGTATATAATTAATTAAAACTAATTAAACACGAATACATATGAATATAGTAATTTTACAATAAAAAAATAGTAAAACTGCAACGCTGAGCAAAAAAGGCGTTAAAGATGATTTAATACTAAAATTTAATTAGTTCTGTATTTCGGCCACAATTTAGAGATAATTAGCTTATAGAAAAATTCAAATCCAACATATCTATTGACGAATCAAAAATACTAATGATTGGAGTATATAAAATATTTTTTAAATACAGTATTAAAAGTTATGTTTGAAAAGTGCTTGTAAATATGTTATATGATTATGTCATATATTAAAACTACACCTATGCATTAATAAAACAAATCGAATAATTAGCTGATGACTGGATTCAACAGTCTGGCGGCTGGAGCATCACTCCACAGATCGAGTGTGCCTTCTTCTTCGAAAGAAACCTAAAATAATAATATAAAATTCCAGTTAAAAATTTTGAAATTTTTGTTTATTATTTATAGTATTTTGATTTGTAGAATATATACCCATGGAGTGTTGATTAAACTTTCTCCTCCAAAATCAATCAATAGAGCTTTAGGTGCAGAGAAGACTGGAATCATATCGTCAACTTTTTTGTTTTTGTCTGATAATATAAGCCTCTTCTCTTGGTTAGTCTGCCACATCTATACAAGACAATACTTGTTAAATATTTTATGTGCTTTTTAAATCTAAAACTTAATTTAGGGTGCAAATATATTTTACTTGATAAGCTGCATTGAAGCTTTGTGCTGCTGCCAAAGTAGCCGCTCTAGCCAATTTTCTTTTGGAACATAGAAAAGCGTGACATTCGAGTATATCGTTGGGTCCTGATGCTATGAAGGCGAATATATTGCTATGAGCTGCATCCGCTGAACAATATGATATCCTGGAAATGATATTATGGGTATTTTCAATATATATTATTTTATTTTTATCTTTATGATTATGAAACTTTATTTCAAATATAAAACATTTGTTTCGAGATTAATATTCTTAAGCGTTAATTATTTAATAATACTTAATTGTCTCACGCAGAATTAATACACACACACATTATGACTAAGAGTAATTAATTATTGATTTACATTGAACTAAGTGGTAATAATAAAAAGCTTGTAAAAAGTTATAATTGAAGTAATAAATAAGATTAATCTAAATTTTAAGTGCTGATATTATTCAAAAGCAGTATATGACTTTACTTTTTATTACAAAAGCAGTAAACCACTTTAAATCGATTACTGTGATCTTCATTTTCAATAAAATCCGAGGATAATTGTCTATTCTAACAATGAAATTAATTTCTCATATCAAAAAGATTATTAAATAAAATAAATTCACCCATACCTATAAATAGAAACCTCTAAAACCCTTTCAGTTGTAGTTGCATCTTCGACAGTAATTCCTTTAGGCGAAACTGTTACATCAACCCTCTGTAATTTTCTTTTTCCGGCTGCTAAAAAACATATTTTATTATATTATACACATAACAAATTTGAATAGTTAAAAGTACAATAGAAATATAATTATGTATATATATCAATGTTATATAAATATTTTTCTATTATTAATTATCAATGTAATATTGTATAAACCTTTTGCTTGTGTTACAGCTTGGGATATGGCAGCGGCAGTAGCTGGAGCAGAACATGCTCTTTCAGCTGGTACCACTCCTACATATTTCAATCTGAAGGTCCTTTCCGTTGTCTCACCAAGGGGATTCAGCGACAACTCAGATCCAAGGCCTTTATTTGACGTCCAATCTTCACATAGTTCTGAAACATTAAATGATAATAAATCATAAAAAGAACTTGAATACTTATCTCATTGTAATATTAATAATTTTCAATGCTAGCAGACTTTGAGCTTGACAAAAAGATGACCGTATAACACAATTACGATTACGAGACATATGTACGTTCAAATATCATATCATTCTAGTTATGATGTTTTAAACCAGTTTCAATGGTGAAATGTGTCGTTTTGCTATTGCGCATTTGTCGGCGCCTATCATCGTTTTACAGTTCATGTAAGGTTGAACTGTAAATATTGCTGAACTGAAGTTGTGTACTTTGACTAGTTCGACGAAAAGATTTCAAAAAGATTATTATTGCATTGAATGTTCGACCTTTGACGTTTATCGTCTCGTTTGTGAATTGTTTATTTTATACCAGGCACTAGCCTGGTACTATTACAGTATTGCCTTCAAAGAATGCGCAGTGATTTTTTTTGTTTAATAAACAAATTCTTTTATAACCTTATCAAAGAAAATACAACAACAACTTAATGTTTAATAAATTATATTTAACTGTTCTTTAATTTATATTTTATTAAAATCAATACCAAGCCGTTTTCCAGAAAAATCTTTACCTCCCTTCGTAAAAAAGTAAAAATTTCAAGAGGATGAAATATCCCATATGAATAAAATCATAGATTACCTAAACACAATCTGCTTTAGGTACATCGACTTTAGAGAGTCTTTAATTAATATTATGTATTAGATGTATTATGAGCATTTATAAGGATTGTAAATAGGTTTTTGAGCTCTTTTTCATATTATGCTGTAGATTAACATTAGAATAATATAATGCTATGATTACTAACCAAATTAAATTAAATTGTAAAATAGAAAATGATCAGTAGATCAGCAGCTATTAAAATAGATATAAGATGTATTGTGAACATAATTTCGTAATAATAAAAAGCATTTAAAAATCAAAATATTAATAAAATAATTTTGCAACATAGTATTATTACACATGATAATGTACAAAATGATAATTTATCTAAAATAAATATTGATTACTATGTGTAGTTTTAATCATTTACAAGTAAATAAATACCTAAAACTGTCTCTTCATTACATCTTTCCAAAAAATTAAATATGATTAAAAATATATGGGAGAAAATTTTTCTCCCCTACAAGTATATCAGAATTTTGAATATTTAGTCTTAAAAAATAATAAAACCTGCCATGACTTATTATAGTTTTATTTTATGTGTTGAAAATAATTTAGAAATATGTACATGTCCATGTATTAATTAATTAATATAATTGCAGCTTTGAAATTTCATAAACTGTGAAAGTTTACATCGAAGATGATCATTTAGAAATGCTCGTTTATACACTATCTCTATAATGATTATCGTTCATCATCACTGAGGAGACTTGGTGACGGAATCCAGTCTGGTCAGTCACGCTAAAAAGCGGCAGACGATCCCTTTTACGGCATCCGAGTGTTGTCTGAACTACTTTTACAAAAAGGTTCGCATTATCGGATAGTTCTCGCCATTTTTATTCGCATACCTGCAATTACGAATTAATTATTTCAGCGCTAGCGGTCATGAACGGCAAAAAAAAATGTTGAGATATGTTTTACTACTCAATTTGACGTTTCAGAAGTTTCGATGGGTCGAATTAAATACTTAATATATTTTATAAACCGATATTTAATATATTAAAAATATTTAATATATTTTATAAACCGATTTATTTTAATTTTGTATGATATAAAGAGATTTACTTACTTATTTTCACATTTATTTAAGTATGTACTTATTTCAGCCAGATAATGGACATATTCTTTGAATATCAATGGATTGCCAAATTTGTAAAGTTTTAATGTGTATAGTTTGCATGTAAGTATAAACGTTTGTATAAACAATGTATAAACAATGCAATGTATAAACGTTTGCAGATAAGTTATGAATTAAAATCGAACCCGGCAGTGCGTCGTCATCAAATCTTTGGAATAATGCGATAAACAATAAATAATGACGCCTTGAAATGTAAATCAAAATATTTTTTCGTACGATTCATTTATATTAAACAACAATATTTATATATTTTTGGTTGAATGCGCATTTCTCCAGAGTACTATTGAGGTCAATGTACATATGAACATTTATTAAAAAAATATATAATAATAATCGTAAATTCAATGTCAAACTGTAAAGTATAGAGGTACGAATTTAAATTTGGGATATTTTTTACTCCACCTAAATTACAAATTAAATAAGATTCGTACATACATATGTATCTACCAATTAAATGGTCATTTTGCATATGTTTTTGAAGGTTGACAACCTCAATGGTGTGTGCTCACTTATTACGTGCATATTTACCGTGTTATTAGACACAGCGATTGACCTAATCTCTAGCAGTTTCGCATTTATTCAACGATCATTATAGATCATTGATTATAATTTGCGAATGCTGCGTGCACTCGATTTTAATATTGCATTTCTAAAGTATACTTGTACCTACATATGTACTTACTCCAGTAGGTACATACATATATACGCAAATATATCTTTATGCAAATTCGACCGGTATTCTCATGCGTACTCGTATACTCAAATGCAGACGTATTCACTAAATAATTACCTTCGCAGTTTCAATTAATTGGTTTCAATACAGATTTCGAGTGACTTAAGTACCCGTTGGAATTGATGGCTAGTAATTCCATCCCTTTCATAAGACCCTCATGAATCTATTCGAGCGGTTTCCGCAATCTCAGCTAACGACAACAAGTCATTTTCATATATATATGTACATACATATACATAAACCATACAGTACTAATATAATTTCCAAAATTGATTACGAAGGTACTGTGAAGGTGCTAAATATGATATACAAATATAATAAATTTGCAACAGCGATGTATGTATATTTGTATTAGTGACACTTTTTATAGAAAAGTAAAAATATTCTATTTAAATTTCATTTAACACATTCAGCCCGGCGCATGATTTCATACATTTGCCCGTGTGGCGGCACTGTCACGCGTATCGGCACTCAATTACGTGTGACAGCATTAAATCACTTTATATAATGAGTTGTCCCTAAATCCTTAGAGCTTTATAGGTATTTTAGTGTTGAGGTGCTCAATGAAGTGGAACCGTAAAATTATAATCTGCTAATAGCACTATCCGCGTGGCCACCGTTGGTACACGCCGGGTTGAACGTGTTAATTGGGAAAATTTACTTGTGTATTCTCAGAGTTTTCCTTGTGTATTCCAGATTTTAATCCTTTGAATGCTGACCAACGCCGATCGGCGTTTTTCCAACAAGTCCACGAAACTGAAAAACGCCGATAGGCACTGTATTTTGAGCATGTACAAAGTAAACAAGAATACTACCCGCTAAGCTTTTCCAGGTAGCATTGAAAAAAATGCATTGAACATGGGTCGTTCAATCCGTGTCAATGTTTATAAAGACTGGTTTACACCGGAATTTCTGAATTTATAACCATAGCAGAATTTCTCGATGGAAATCCCTAACTGCTGAGTATTTTAGATTGTGGCTTGCATTTATTGATTGCGATCATTACATTTTAACGATAATGAAGAAGATGGAACTGGTTTTGAAAAAATACATTCATTAATAGACTTCTTTAGTTTATTTTATATTGTTGCAAGATATATTAGAGAGTCTAAATACACCTTTACAAAACTCGAAATCCTCAGCGGTAGTTATCTAGGGTTTGTTTAGATTAGCTACAATTTTTATACCTGCTTTCTATTGGATTTCTAAATGATGTTGGCGAAATTTTCATCGTGGCGGGCTGTCAACAGAAAAGACGTCAGCACTCAAAGGGTTAATGAAAAGAAACGTTTTTCATGTTTATTCCTTTTAATCATGTTTAAACTTTTCCACGACTTTATTTTTAAAACAATACAATCGAAGCGTTTTATTAAAGGACACAAACCAGAATTTGCGCACGTGTTGACAATAATTATTATTACTTATCGGAAAATTGCGATCTGCAAAATGAATATATTTCACCGGTAGAAATATTACTTTCTACTCAAACATTTACATAACGTGGTGAAATACATAAACGTAAGTATGTACTTTGCGATATATACATAAAAGTCGTTTGAAAATATTTCCAATATCTGAAGCTTTTCCAATATCTTTTAGTGTCAAGCGTTGAAATGTCGAAAGGGTCGATAGGTGAGCAAGCGAAAAGCCGTAGCCCTTATCCCATGTACAAATTCTCGCTGTTGAAAAGGGCTCACCGAAATGAAAAGGGTCGTATCGAATGAGAATCACATCGGAAAAATACCTCCTTACATCTATTGCAATAATGACCGGTCCTTAGTTGCGACAAGAGCAAGCCATGGTTTATTTTATTTCAAGTGAAAAGTAACATTGATTCTTATTTCGAGTTAAATCACCTTGGGGTAATTAAATTATAAAATTATTGTAAAACGAGCAATTGGAAAGTTGGAAATCCCCAAATATAGCGGATCTGCATATAGTGACGAGATTTCCGTGATAAATTATCTCAATTTTTCTACTACAATTTAAGCAATTGTAGTAGAAAAATTAAGCTTTCCAAATTGCTTAAGCTTTCCGTGATGGGTAACGGAGATATTCTCGTTTTACAGTTTGCTTCCAATATTTTTTTCATATTTATTTATAAAAGTGGCAAAATGTTATATTATTATAAAATTATTATATTATTATGAAACACTATGTAAATACATTGATAGTTTGATTATTCAGAAAATCGAAAAACTGGTTTGTAATATTTTAAGTTTTATACAAAATTAGTATCTATGTACTACCATTATTGCAATTTGGCAAAAAAGTGCATTTTGGTCGTATAAATGCCGTTTTTAAATGAAAAATTCCACTTTGCCTAAAGAGAAAGATCTTCGCTCAATATGTTTTGCCAATGATGACGTATGGATGTGAAACTTGGACATTGAACGCCAAGATGTGACACAAAGTCCAATACAATCAAACGAGTATGAAACGCTGTATGCTCGGCATAAAGAGGAGAGATGTGAAATGGAATGTGTGGGTGAGAAGTATGATATGGGTAGTGGATATAGTGGAGAGACTAAAGAGATTGAAATGGCAATGAGTGGGTCAATTAGCTAGAAGAATGGATGAAAGGTGGATAAGAGAAGTGCTGGAATGATACTCGATAGAATGTAAAAGGGTGAAAGGAAGGCCGCAAGTAAAATGGGAGGATGAAATTAGAAAAAGGTGTGGTGTGAGATAGATGAGAAATGCGCAAAACAGAGACGAATGGAAACGTTTTCGAGAAGCCTTTATCCAGCAATGAATAATGAATGGCTGTAAATGAAGAGGATATTCAAAATCCCCCATGATTATTTTAGAAATTTCAGAGTAGATAGTATCGAGATATGAAAATAAGTTTACCATCACGATATCCATCCTAAGTCATGAAGGACACAAGAAAAAGGATATTTGCGAAAAACTTATAGAAACTCCTTAATTTAATTCGAATGCAATACTTAACAAAATAAATAGCATATGAAATAATATCACGGATATATTTACATACATATGTGATTAAATTTAAGGTACGAAATATACAAGAACTTGTTGCTTATATAACGGTGAAAATGTTGACTAACTTGTCCGTTTTTTTTTCATAATGCAACTATTATATGCACATTTTTGCAATTGAAAATTCAAATAGCCCGAAGCACACTTCGGCGAGAGTTTTATTTTCGCCAATAGGTAGATAATTGCATGTCGGCGTGGGTAATTGCACGCCGAGCATAAAAAGTGTATCTGACGCAAGCTGGAGGTGTCCCTCCGTAAGGTTGAGGAGCTGATGCAATAGTCTGGTTTGTTGAACGATCGCTACACTGGGAGAGATCCTCTCGTCTAGACTGCAGTGATTGTCAACATTTTGATGACCATGATTCAAACCAGTGACGTTCCGAAGGTAAGGCAATTTTTACAGGCGGCAAATTTTAGGGGGGGGGGGGCAAATTCTGGCAGAATAAAACATATTTTAAATAAAGTAAGGTTTGCGGAAAGAATCTTGTTCTCCATCTGTTCGACGAAAAAACAATTAAGTAAGAGTGAGTTTTCAATGGCAGTAACATCATTGATTAATGGCTGTAGAGTCAAATTGTCCTGCACCCCTTTGACTAATATCTGGAATTGATCAAATGATCATGTTACCTACAAATGACTAAAAATTTTTGAGGGTCGATCTCAACAATCTGTTCCTAATGATGATACATTTTTATTTACAGTAGAAATGAAAAATTGATAGATATTTTAACAGCACAACTTAGATGAAGATATGAAAAACTATATGCCTTTTGAAGGGGTGACCGTAAAAAAGTCGAAAATGTTCGTTTACCATGCATATATATGAAAAACGGTTAGTATATATGTATATCAGTGGCGTGCGGTAAAACTCTCTCCCCCCCCCCCCCCGTCGTAAATCCTCACTTAATTTGCGCGAGCAGGATACAACAGGAACAAGAGAAACAGGCTTTTCCTCCCGTATCCTGCGCGCGCACATTAAACAAGGCTGTATGACAAAAAGAGAGATAATTTCACCGCGTGCCACTGATATATATTATATATACATAGTACCGTTTATTATGCACCCTTTTTTATCTTTCGACTTAAGATCTTTCGATTTTCGATCTTTGCCTTTCGATATTTGCTTTTTCGACCTTTTCACTTTCGGTGCCGTGAGGTAGACCCCTTTTGAAGATACTGTTCTTGTCAGTGACCCATTGAGCTCATATTCCACACGAGACAAATATGTTTACTCATATTTTACATATTATATACGTATAATGTTTTTAAAATACAAGTCATCTATCACCTCTTTAGACCCTATTAATATGTAACCCTCTATGATATTATAGTTATGAAAAAATATTTGTTTCAACCATATCTCTTAAGAGGGCGGCATTTTGAACTCTGCCTAAGGCGGCACAAAGTCTCGGGACGTTGCTGGTTCAAACTATGCATCAATAACTTTGATCAATGCCATATTCAGATAAGTTTTGGAGAGAGGGATCCTTAAAATCAAAGTTTTAAACTAAGTTTACGAGTTGTGGCACAGCTCAATCGATAGAGCGTTCTGCTCAAGACTGAAAGGTCAAGGATTCAGTAAAAGTTTAAAAAATCAATTTTCAGTGATTTTTGAGTAATAATGTAGCTACTACTACTACATAAGGTTAACATATAATATAACACATATTTATTTTAATTATATTATAATTTTTCTACATATCTCTTGTCTATATTTATTGATATTATCTGTTTTAGTATAAATAAGGCAAATAATCTTAAGAATTAAATACATAGAATTACTTTCTGCTGATATACCCATTTTGTGAATGTATTTGACCTTCGTAAAAAAGCAGTTTTTAACACGCTTTTCCCTCCCCGTGTAATAACAGATCAATCAACTGTAAAATTGTTGTACGTTTATTAGTCTAATACACTGTGGAAAAGTACCAAATTGTTTTTACTTATCGTACGCAGAGTATAATAAAAAATACTAATATTTGACAATCTGGAAATTTCCATTGTTCTATGTGTGTATGTTCTCTACTTGTTAAAAAAAATTAATTGATTTGCTAAAAATATACTAAGTTTATCAAACGAACAGGTTAATGATACATTGTATCTTGAATATAACAATGTATGTACATTGTCGTACATATGTACTTGATTTAAGGTTGATGTACACGTACAACAATCAAGCCAACAGTTTCCCTGGAGATAGAGTATCGTTATGTGTAAAATTAAACCGAGTTGAATTTGATAATGAGTGAACTTAAACCATTTCATTATTGTCGTCTGATAACCTTTTCGAGGTAAGAATGTCATACACCTTCACAATCGGCCATTTATCGTTTAAATTATTCACAATTATTTTTTTTATTTAAAAAATGTCTGCTCGTCACTTCAGTAACATAATTATATACATAATAGGGATGGACGATCCTATTGTTAAATGTGGCGAAATAAATTAATAGAATAAAAGAAATACAGTTGTATGTATACTATTTTGAATACATCATAATAAACGCGTATAGTTTTGGCAAATAATTTCGTTTCGCTTCTAAAATTCGCACATTCGTTCGCTCTGGTTCGAGTATTTGGAAACCTTCCAAGAGCAGAAAAAAAATAAATCAGGCGAATAAACACAACAACCTCACCAAATTGTGTTAAGTGTGCGAGCAAGTAGTAAAAATTGCGTAAAGCGATTTTAGAATTTGTGTTAAAACGTATATATTTTTATTTTAAAGGTCGTAAATATTGAGATGCAAAAGTTTGATATGAATAATGAAACCAAAAATACGAATTTATCTATTTATACAAAAGATGCATAGTTTGCATAAACAATAGAATATTATTTTTCTTAATTAAGTTTGAAATTCTGTCCTTTTCTTTCATATGATGCCGTATAAGAAAAAAAGAGATGTAAACATTTATATGGAACAAACTATTAGTGAAATTTTAATTAATTATTACAATTAATGACTATTGAATGTAGTAATAAATATGTTTGCGCCATTTAACAGAATCAAAATAATAAAATTTTCAATAACAAAACCTTGTATTCAAAAACGTGATGTACATATATTATTTTGGTTTGTCATAAATCAAGCGAGCTTTCCTCTTTCAATGTTAATAATAAATTAACATTTTACTTCTCGAAATTTTCAGATCGTTTTATTTCTATTCCATTAGCTTATTTCCAACGTCGTTGCAGAACAATTCCGCAAACAATTTACCCCTAATAAGAATTCAATGGCAGACCTTAATTTAAAATGTATTACAATACGAATATTTTGGCACAGACTATATAAATATATAGTCTATATAAATACAGACTATATAAATATATATAGTGTGCCAAAATATTCGTATTGTAATACATTTCAAATTAAAGTCTGCCATTGACTTCTTATTAGGATTGAATTGTTTGCGGAATTGTTCTGCAACGACGTTGGAAATAAGCTAATGGAATAAAAATAAAACGATCTGAAAATTTCGTTGCGTGATGGCTGTTGGTGACAAGCAGTGGGGTGATTGTGGAATGGAAGGTTTGGAAAACTTATTGAAGAAAGTGGTCGGGTGTTTATCGGTTGCCAAGAAGACCCGGAGATATCTCTAGGTGTAACGGACTCAATACACATAAAACACATACTGCAGTGCAACCTCGATAGTCCAAACAGTCCCAAAGTTAGGTTTTTTTTAATGGTTTTCAAACATTTCAACAAAGAAATGTGAATATAGAAACGAACCAATTTTATGAAGAAAAGCTGCTATATTATTTTCACGCTGAAAAAGCTACATTGTGTTATCGAAATAAAAAAGCGTATCGTACAGTTAACCGCAATTCGTTTCAGATTTATCTGAAACGGACCACACGAATTGCTTTTATACGAGACAATTCAATGACTTACATATACTATCGCTGTCTGCACTCCCTATAAAATTTTCTAGTTTCGGACTTTTGTATATATAAGTACGTACAAATATAAATCGAAAATTATTTTTAGAAATTTTCAGCAAATTTCTGACAATTCGCCAATGATTTTCACACATTTTGACATTTTCATAGCACACAAAACCAGAATCTTACAAGACAAAGCAATGGTTTAAATTGAGTGTATTAGGTGCGTATTTTTTTGAGTTCAATAATTTGATATACATATATATATATAAAATTCTATATATGATTTTATTACTATATTATAGCAAAATCTAATATATAATTTTGAAAGAGACTTTGTATGTAAGGTTTGGGTGTTAGAATCCGTGACGTTAAATTTAATAAAAAAAAAGAATATTCAAATAAATTTAAATATAATAAAACTATTTAGATAAATTAAAATAAAATAAAACTATTCAAATAAATTTAATAAAATGTTTACTATTAGATTAGTCATGTTCAAGCGGTTTATATTACAAATACCGAGCGAAACCGGGTAAAACCACTACTATGTAATATTCTATACACACAATATAAGGATTGTAAATAGGTTTTTGAGCTCTTTTTCCTATTATGCCGTAAATTAACATTAGGATAATATAATACTATGATTACTAACCAAATTAAATTAAATTGTAAAATAGAAAATGATCGGTAGATCAGTAGCTATTAAAATATATATAAGATGTACATATTGTCAACATAATTTCGTAATAATAAAAAGCATTTAAAAATCAAAATCAATACACACAATATAGAATTAAAATCAACAATGAATTGTATAAATAACATTTTTTGATTTTTGGTGTTTCAATTTAAAGTGAATTCAATTTAAAATTCATGATCTACTTTACAATTTAAAATTCATGATCTCTTTGTAATAAACTTATTAATTGCCAATTACAGATATACATGATTTATTTATGAATGGACGCGGTACGGATCATATATTATATTTACTATGAAATACAATAATACAACAAACATCGAATGAATCAATATTTGTGTACATATGTACACAGATATTGTATGTCCGTTTTTAATTTGTATCAAATTTTAAGTTTTTAGATGCTGGAATAATTCCGCTTTTTCTATGTACGTAACAAATTACCTTGAAAGGAAAAGACTTGAATCATTCCAGCATCTACAAACTTAAAATTTAATACAAATTCAAAAATGGACATACAATATCTGTGCACCAAGCCATTTATATGTACTATAGTATATGTATGTACATTGTGAATTGACACAGTAGATATGAACAAAGATCGATCGGTTAACATTTTTAATTTAAAAAAAATTATTTATAATAAATTAAGCAATTTACTCACTTTTATGTTTAGAATTGTTCCTCCATATTTTCTTTAAAAGAGACATTTTCTCCGATGGAAAACTTCCAAATGGAATTTCTAGACGCTGCTGAAAGCTCGCAAACTGCGTGCAATTTCTCTTGAAATCGTATCGTTATAGATTTTTAAAAACGAAAACTGAGTATTTATTGGTATTTTATTTAAGACAGATTGCCAAAATTTATCGAATATTAAATGTGTAATATATTCAATGGAGTGAACAAACGCGAACGACCGCCTTCGTAAACTGTTCACTAACGACTGATGCTGGCTGACTGGCGTACTAGATTTATACACAATATTGACCAGATCAACGGCTCCACTGACGCCAAACACTGATATTGGTTATTATCAAACAGAAATTTTGAATGAAATATATTCTAGATATGTTTATATTAATAAATAAGTAAAATAATTTGCCGATATTCGCCTTACATCGATGCAATTTTTTACAATTAGATATAATAGATTTCCACAAAAATAATATCGGTACAAAGTCAAGTCAAATGATTAAACTACATATGTATATATGTATATGTATTCGTAGTCAAAAATTGTTAAATTGTCAAACATTTTTTTTAATGAAATAAAAATATTTTTCATTTTAGACTGAATATACATATGTATATGTACATATGTACATATATACATATCTCATATATAATTTCGAAAAAGACTTGTATGTAAGTATTGTTGGTTGGGAATTTCGTAAACAAGTCAAAATTTCTATGACAACGAGTCGATTTTTTTTCGATTCAAATCAATTTAATAAAAAAACAAATGAATATTTACTATTAGATTCGCCATGTTTACGCTGTTTATATTACAAATACCGAGCGAAGCCAAGTAAAACAACTAGTATACTATAAATAAGGGTTTCTACATTTGGATAAAAAAAAAATTGGATTTATTTTATACGATTGGTTTTAACCGGCTTCGCTCGGTATTTGTAATATAAACCGCTTAAACATGACTAATCTAATAGTAACCATTTTATTAAATTTATTTGAATAGTTTTATTTTATATACATTTATTTGAATAGTTTTATTTTATATAAATTTATTTGAATAGTTTTATTTTATATAAATTTATTTGAATACTCATTTGTTTTTTTTATTAAATTGACTGGCATGAACAAACAAACATATATACTGTCTCTTTCTAAATTATATGTATACCAGAATCCGGCGCCTGCGCCCCCGGAGCCTTCGCCCCCAGATGATTCGCCCTCGACGCCTGCGCCCTTGGAGCCTTCGGTAGCCCCCGGGGCCGGTGGTAAATTTATTTGAATCGAAAAGAAAATATATCGTCATAGAAACTTACCTGTTTACAATGTTCCCAACGACAGTTACATATAAATATAAAAAGTCTCTTTCGAAATTATATATTAGATGTGCATATATTTTTTACGTTCCGGTGAATATAACGCAAAATTATTTCGACACAATCAGGTATAGAGAGATAAAGAATATAATACTTTTGCGGTTTGTATAGAAAATAATTAAGAATTTTGATGATTCACAAGGAAATGACAGAATTTACAATGAATGAAATTATGTAAGAATAAGCTTTAAGTATATCTATACATTTTTTTTATTTTAGCTAATTTTGTATAGATACTAAAATTGATATATAGATAATTTTGTATCGATACTAAATTGTATTAAATCTCTGAAATTTGACTAGGGACAAGATGGCTTGGATTTTTTGACTTCAAAATAATCGATAGAATCTTACAACTATTTTTGAATTTCACCAAGATTTTACTCGTTGGTTTAAAACTCTTGAAATATCAAACATTCAATAATGAAATTTTATTATGGACACACATATGTATGTCCGTATGTATATATGTATATACATATGTATATAAACGACGCACAGTGTGGCCGTTGCAGAGCTGTCTAGACACGCGCTCAATTTGTTTTAAAAACGCTATATTTCAAAAACTGTAACTCACAATAAGCTGAAAATTCATTTTCGATGAATTAATATAATGGTCGATATATTTTGAGATTTTGATACAAAGCTATGATCCGGAAGTGGAAGTTTACTTCCTTACATAATTGTGTTTACATAGAAAAACTATACGATTGATTAATATTTAATTATCATATTCGTATTCATTGAGAAAAAAATGTATCGGAAAAGTTATGTGTGTTTCAATGATGATACAAAAAAAGTTCTACATTTATTTAACGGTATAGCAATTGACAAAATAAAGATACGTAAGTTAAACGTAAAAAAAAATTGATATAGCTTCTTATAGTTAAGTAGTTCCAGCTTAAATAATTCATTAAAATCATGACGGAGTCAAATGGAGGTCTTCTTCAAAATTCTTCGTGAAATTTTTAATTTATACAAAAAATATCAAACTCTGCGGTGGATATTCCGATAAAATTTGAATTAAATACATATATTAAAAAATACTTTTTTGAGAAATATTCAATCAAAAATGTACCAATAAAGTTTTCGACTAGATCACAATTGATCTCGAATCGAAGTCACAACCGCATCCAGTACAAATCTATTTCGTTGCATATCACGAGACACAAGTTTGATAAAGTGTGACGAACTTTTGAGACGACTAAATAAATCTTTATTAACAATTCATTAATAAAAAACGATGATGTTTTAAAAGTTTTTCGGAAAATATTAAAATCATGAATGTTTAGGCAGATCTGCATACGGTCACACTGTGCGACGTACATAAGTACAAAAAACGCATCTACAAAATAAAACATATTAGCAGAGAATGAATGAAGCAAAATAATCTGAAAATACAACACGTCTCTGTAAAGAAGCCGCAAAATCTGTTATACTGAAAAAAAATCGATTTAATCTTGACCTAAATACCTGCTATCTTTGAATTGCAATTTTAAATAGCAAAACATGTGTTTCACACAGTAGTAAATAGTAGTAGTAGATGTAGTGGTAGAAGTCATAGTAGTAGTAAAAGTAGTAGTATAAGCTTTTATTGCAATTGTTACATTATTGGCACGTTTTGACTTTCCAATTTCACCCACATGCCCTTTTCTAATTTTCTTTGTAACAGCGGCAAATCGTATTGTTTTGGATTTGCAATACCAATTTTATCATAATCGTTACATATTATGTATTTCTAATGTAAACTGGGTTTCGAAATGGAATGCGTATTAAATACTACTGTACGTAGGTAAATCCCGGTTTCTGGGAAATTTGCGTAGTGATAATTTTTACATAAACCACAAAGATATTTATCGGTAGTGTGTTCTGATTATGCTGATTCAGCTTTGATATTAAAAATAAATCATTAGTTTTAATGTCTAATACTCGATGGTATTAATTATTCCTGTGACTGCTGCTAATTTTCGGGAAATGTTACATCTGGTTAGCCAACTAGTGTTATAAAAATTATAACTCAATTACAAACCATTGCTTTCTCTTAAGTATTATCTATGCCTTCCATACAAGGAGACGTACATGCATTAAAGAAGCATTTATTTTCAGAAATAGTTTCATGATTATTGTTCCTACCAATATTTACATATATGAGCCGTTATATTTGAGTGGCAAAAGTCCACTTTTCTTCATTTCGAGAAATATTCCGCAAAACATTAAATATAATGTTTTACGTTTAATAATATTTAAAAATACGGGTGGGTATAATAATACGTTTATTCTATATTTTACTAGCCTCTTTTCAGCTTCCTTTCGATTTTTCGTCTGACAATATTTGTTCGAGATTCTGGACAAATCGAATTAATATAAGTGATAACAATGTGTGGATTAAGTCAAACAGAAATAGTGTTTTTGGAACTGAACATTGGACTGTTGCCACTTTCAAATATAATTATTATGTATACAATGTACATATGTACATTGTATACATAAATGCATTGTATACAATGTGCTAAACTTATCGTTTGACATCTCAACTGTAACGTAATTTTTCGTGTGGACAATCCTTTTGAAGATAGCGAAATTATTTGCCAATTTTTCGTCACGTCAAGTTTCGCACAATTCACCATGTTTCGCACAAATCGCAGTTACTCACTCGAAATCCGCACAAGAACTTAATAGAATACCTCAAAATGTTCGAAATACTACCCTTTTGAATAAAAAAGAGTATTTTAGAAATTAGGGGACCTTTTACCGAGAAATTCCAAGAATTCAAAGTATTTGCAGGTGATGCGATTTCTATGCACGGTACTGTATGTGGACGGACAATTGCAGAAAAATTACTTCTCAAACAGGACTTCCGTATAAATAAGAAAGTAAAAATACTTATTACTTATAACTACATTTTGAATTAAGTATGCATTATCTAAAAAAAAAACTTGTCACTATAATTATATAATCATTGCCACTGGAAGTCACCTTTCTTCGGATAGTTGTGTTCTTCACGTCTGCTAATTGTTATTGCTCAAGATTACTAATATCGACTGCAATAAGGTGTTATGCACTCGTTTCCAACTTCTACAACAATAATACAAAGAGCTGAAATGAGGTTAACTTGGAATATTTTTTAGATAACTGAGGTCGACAGCCCCTTCTTTGTCTTTGCTGCATTTTATTAAACTATTTGATAACTTGACTAATTGTAGCGCAAAGCACTCGGTGTTTTGCCTTGCTTTTATCAAATTTTTCTGCAATCATTGATGAAAGTATCGATGCTGATGCAATCTACATCCAAAGCGCGTGTACCGTCTCAACGCGCCAGGAGTTGTTAACCTTTCCGTGATTTTTTCAAACGACAATAAAACTATATATGAAAGTAATGCTATTAACTTTTAAATGTACATACTCTTGTAGTGATGTACTAAAAGGAGGTCAGAGTGTCACCACCCTCAAACCAAATGGAAATATAAAACATTGAAATTTTTTCCAAAAAAACACGATCAAAGTAAAAGCTTTGTAATTAAAAATAAAACAAGATTTGATTCTATAAATATGTATACTGCTATATATAATGGCACTTAATGAGCTTTATGTAATTTGCAAAAAAATCCGTTTAATTTTAAGGTTTATGTAAAGGTGCTATTTTTTAGATGTTTGTTTTTCAAATTGGCAGCACTTTTTCCAGCGACAGCTAATTTAGCAGCTGACAGCTGATTTATACTCAGTTTGGTTTGCCATTTCACCATGAATAGATTTTCGCCAAAACAATGCTTGCAAAAATTGTGCACATTTATTTTGAAAATCGTGGTTCAGTTCGCGAAACTTCCATTTTACGATCGTGAATTGGCTCCCAAGACTGTGTGATTCAACACTTTCGGCTTATTTTATGTGGGGATATAAGTCGCTAGTCTACGCCGATAAACCAGAGACGATGGACGACCTGAAAGCCTTCACCGCGTTATTGCCGATATACCGCCCCAGCTACTCGAAAAAGTAGTCGAATTGGACTTCCAGATTGCGCTTTATTCGAAGTCGCAGTTTGGAATTATGTTTGGTTTTGCTCTTTTTTTAAATATGTATATAAAGACTGTGAAGGCATCTTTTCACAAAAAATAATATAAAGATATATTGTAAGGACATCCTTTACAATACGAGAAATGAAAAATGTATTAAGTATTTCGTTTCAATTTTTTTCGTTTCGATCTTTTCTCTTAAAGCGATGGTAAGAAAATTCGGTTTAAATAATTGTAACGTGGTTCAAAAGCCATCTAAAAATTATAATAAGCTTTTTTCAATAAATCACATAAAAAATACATCTTTGTAATTATCATTTTATATCTCGCCTACCATCATTTTTCTCAGTTTTAAATTCAAGCACACAACAATAAGGTTAGGATCCCCTGATTTAAACCATGAAAATAGACTACGTGAACGACTCTTGGAGTCCATCAATCTCTCCTTATTTCACTTCTGGTCTTACTTCATCCTTTCCGCTGTCTTACGTACTATTCGAGTCCCCTTTGGGTGCGTCAATTTGTTGTGGTGAGGGGACTTAGCCGTTCTAGCCGCTACTTAGAACGGACTAGGATCGGAAGAAGCTGGAAACAACGTGGAGTCTTTTGAAGATTTCTCCACCTTCACGGAAAAAAATGTACTATTCAAGCACTTTTCTCACCACATTTTGTTAATTCTTCTGGCCACGTGGCTCGAGCATTGCCATTTTAATATTCATACATAATGTATATGAAAATTTGCAACACATCACTTGGATCAGAGTATTGTAACCTTTGGATATTCGCGGCACACATTGTTTACGACTCGTAGGGTTTGTCAGCTACGTACATACATATGTACTTCATCGGCAGTCGCTAGTTATTCCGTATATGCATACGGACAAAACACTAACTAAAATCGGTTTTCTCCCTCACACGCGATCTCACTCGCACGCATTAGGCCGAAGTGCTGTTCGGGGAACACATATTACCGCGGTGCACAGGTTACGATGCTCTGACTTAGATATAGTACAATAAAGTTTCAAGTACAATATTTTTTTGTATTATTTAAATTATAAGCGTTAACATATAATCAAAAAGTGTAACGATTTTATTCCAATTTATAATTGACATATGTCAATTTCTAATTTTTAATAAGAATAGAACTATCATATGCAACACATCAGAATAGATGGGCTTATTTTCATTTCCAATATTTCTTCATTGGCTGTATCTAAAATGCATATATGATAATACATATATAAAAAATAATATATATATTCCTCTGGTGTTGAAACTTTAAGACAAAAGGTTAGCCATTTCTGATGACTGTATCTTCTTAGAAATCGACAAGGAGGGCGATTGGTAGCCGAGGGCCGCTGCAGATCCCCAGACCAGTCCAGTTTCAAACTAATTATGGATACAGTTTTGATGGGACACCCTCTTTTTGCAAAAACCACTATCTGACGACATTCAATCCTGGTTAAAAAATAAACAAAGAGCAAACCCAATAAAACATTTACAAGTATTCTGTACAGGCAGATGATTAGCGACGAAAATACCAAATCTACTTACTACAAGCAGTTCTAATAGAAATTGCTGGAAATGGAGTGTATATCCAGACAAGTTCTAGTACTTTTTTATTTTATATTTTCCTTAACTGCTTTTAAGCTTTCCTGCCTTTAAGCTTAGTATTACTTCATCACTTCCTTTTAATTCTAATGCATACACACCTTGTAGTAGTTACCTGTTTTCTACGATGCACTTCGATTATAGCAATTTTTACATCATATAAAATCAAATATTCAACCATGCATAAGATGTGTTATGAAACAATTTTAGAGTGATGCGTAAATGAAATTAATAAATTTAATTAAGATGAATCGTTTTTACAGGTTTTGATAAAATTATCCTACGCAATTAAGCAAAGATAAGTGATTCATCTGATGGAAGAGCGTCTAGTTCAAAACAAATCACAGTGACCTCTATTTTACAATATTTATTTACATTTGTCAATAGATAACCTACATAATACTTGAATGAAAAAAATTTGACCGTCACTTCCTATTAACCCACGGTAAATAAAAAAAATTATCTTCCAGATACACAAAAGCTACCAAATGTGCGTATATTAAACGAGGACGCAATGTTATGTAGATATTGCATAATTTCGCAATTCCAAAGGTATATTATGATTGTATCTTCATAACAAATAAAAAGGAAGGTACGGATAAAGAACAGAAAGGAGAATAAGAAAAAAATCAGTATTATATGAAAATGAAATGTACTTTTATATGATTAATCACAAATCTTTTTTTAATAAACAATCGTAATAATATAATGAATACGTACAGGTAAACCACAATTCATATTGCGACAATATTGTAACTTATGTACATAAGCTGATGGTTTTGTTTAATTCATTGAAGTATTGTATATATGTACGTACATATCTCGGTTACAATATCAATAGCAAGAGTTGTCAAAAAGGTTTTCCTTTTAATATAAAACAAAAAATGGAATTCTTAGAACTAGGCTTACATGAAATTAATGGTATATTTTTTAGGTTGAATGATGAACTTATCAGGCTAATTACATTAAAAGTTACATGCGAATATCATGCTGACTCGGGTAGGATACATATGATAACAAAACTATTGTGATGAAGCTAGCGATTCGAGATTAAAATTTAGTGGAATAAAACCTTTCATGCTCCAGTTTTATAATGAGAATTGTTTGGTGCTTTGTACAAATTCAATTTATTTTCAAAATAAATAATCCGAACGGATTCGAAGTAACTTTAAAGATGTCATTTTAATTTATATTTTTTCCACCTGTAAAATTATAAAACATATCCAATTAAAAAGTTTAAGTATCACAAAAATGGACGAGATCATTCATTGATAATATAAGTTTAATTCAAAATAATAATATTAATTCATCAAAACAAAATATAAATACTTTAATATAATAAAATATCCGATTTCCCAAAAAAACCTTCGCATTCTCGTACCTCAATAAAATTTCAGTCAAAAGAAAACTTTCATATTATTAACTAAAATAAAATCAGGAAATATTTTAGGATTAGCTTAAACGCCTGATGTATTATAAATTTGGTACATTAATGTATAGCATGTATATTGTTAATGTTCTTGAAATATACACATATGTTGAAATTATATCATTTTTGCTAAAAAAAGAAAAATCAAGTGTGATGCAATATTTTCACAAGTTGTTAATTTCCTTAAATATTTTTCTTGGCTTTTGCCTACAACTCGGAATATACATATTCAATAAAGGCAATACTGGATTTAATTATACTTCCCTACTAATACTCGCAGACTTAATTTTAATTAAAATTTGAAATTTGTGATGATTAAAGATGTTAACTTTCTCCCTGAAATCTCAAATGTATCAAATTTAATACTTTAGTAATCAATTATTGTGGTTCACCTTATTTCCAAATTATTGTCGATTTCAATTTTGAAACGCAAGTCAAGACAAGGCATTGTCAGAATACATGCTATAGACAGGCCTATAAAAAAGATATTCAGTTAGATGGTCTACAAGTATCAGTGAGAGAACAAAAATAATTTATAAAAATTCAACATTGTAATTATTTCCTCTTGCGATCCTGCGAGCATTTAGGACAATACCACTTTCCTTTGGGCTTGGTCGTGAGACCGACGCATGCAAAGTGGAACCATTCTATCGGACAATCGGGATTGTCGCAGCCTATCATTTCGCCGTAGGACACCTGGTGACAAAGACAATAAGTGGGCTCGTTCGGGTCGACGGGCATGTCGAGAACGTCCGTAGGAGGAGCGGCAGGAGTCGGTGGCGGCTGAGGAGGACGACGGCGCCTTCGACGGGGCTCCGACTCGGACGAAGCAGACCGCTTCCGGGGCTCCGGACGCCGGCGACGACGCCTCTCGGGTTCGGCAGCTGGCGCCCCACCCAAAGCCTTGTCTTGGATTTCGGCTTCGAACCGAGCTAGGTCAGAATCCAGACGTCGTATGTGCTTGTCTACGAGTTCGTACGTTTGTATAGCCAGTTGAACCTTGTCGTCTCCGTACTCCTTGGCTTTGTTGAACGAAAGTTGGATCGCATTGACTCGTTCTCTGAGCGCTTCCGGTTCGATGTGAGAGGCTCTGGGCAGAAGGTCGGCAGCCTGCAGGTCGATTTTCCGCATGATGTTGTGCGCTCGATCGTCCAGATCGCGCATCAGCTTGAAGTTGCGCTGCAGTTCGACGGGCAGATGCTGCAGGCTGTCCAGGTAATGCTCCAGGTAAAGGGCGGACGTCATTTTGCCTGCGGACTGTCACCAGGTACGACAGCTGTCAGAATCCGAATATGGCGACCATCGGCGATCAACGGACTGCGCGCATTCGACTGTCATTGGCCAACACTCCCGCCAGGCCAGCCAATCCACCCGGCTCGTAACACTGTTAAATACGACCACTTTCTTTCACGGACACTTTTAAGTCGCCTATTGCCTGATAACAACTTCAAATAATCAATAAAAACTAAATATATATTGTATTTAAACACCGCTATCAATTTCGATCTTAATTTTGACAAAATACTACAACTGTTAGATTAAAGGGGTATTCTAGTCTAGAAATTTGAAAAAATCGATTTTTTTTCTTTCATATTTTCAAAGCTTAAACCTTTAAGAATATGTTTTTAAGAAGATTTTTCAAAATTAAAATTATTTTCGGAGATATAGCTGCTTTAGTGACATGGCATCTGACCGGCGCGTAACTTTACCCGAAACTTTAAACGCGTTTTTCTCAAAACTACTTTTTTCAAGACGGTTGACATGATATCTCTAGTTCTACTGAACCAATTTACTTGAAATTCGGTGTGAGCCTTCTCTATACATTCCTCTATCGCATGAACTAGAATTATGACAAAATTCCATTAATTCCAATACTATTTTTAAAAAATTCGAAAAAGTAAAAAAACTGGTAAAAAATAGACTTTTTATTACAAACAGCCGCTATTTTGCGAAAAAAATTTTGTTTGACTTTTCCGTAGTTCATGCCATATCAGCATTTGTTTGGATTAAGAATTAATTTGCTTTTTTTATTTTGGATTACTAGGAGGGTTGGAATCGTGTCAACCAGGGCGCACCATTTTTTTGAGACCCCTCACTTCATCAGCCTGTAACTCTTTGAATTTTTTCTTTGATTTTTTTTTCTATGTATTCTTCAAACGCTAATAAATATTTTGTAAAATAATGGCTTTTAGAAATATTTTTTGCTTTTTTTTTATTGCACCTGAAAAAATACCTAAAATTCATGCCTCTAGACTAGAATACCCCATTAATGTAGAACCTCTTAATAAACGAATTATTTCGCACGTTGCGATCGCGTTAATAACAATTGCTGCCACAAAAATCGCAAATACGGAATATCTTGTACTCGAGTTCTCGTTAGTACGATAGTTCGCGTGGATAGCTCTCGATGGATGAAATTTTTAGGTGCTAAATCTTATAGTATTGTGGCAGCCCTGAGGTACTGGTTGTAGAACCACCGAATTGGCCAGCACTTCGCGGAAAGCAATCGCTTCTTTCCCGGCCGTCAGAATAAATTGTTGTGCATAACCAACATCGTCGTCTCACTCGCCCTACCCCCATATTATCTATTATCTATTATATGTAGGACATATCCCCTGACGTTGATTGAGCCTACATAAACAAGTAGGCCCAGAGAAATGTTAAATATGCATTGGTTTGGTAGCAAAGTTTTTGTCATGAAGTTACTTATAATTTATATGGATATTAGGTACATCCATATCAATTACATAATTTCAAAGACATACATATACATATATGTTTATATTGAATATTACATACAAATTATTTCAAAGACCGAGTTCTCGCACCACAATAAAATGTATTTTCAAATTTGCTTTAACGTGTAAGTTTTCAGTGGCCTTAA
This sequence comes from Arctopsyche grandis, assembly GCF_051622035.1. Lineage (NCBI taxonomy): Eukaryota > Metazoa > Arthropoda > Insecta > Trichoptera > Hydropsychidae > Arctopsyche > Arctopsyche grandis. Next base: position 14,889,109 of record NC_135367.1, read on the forward strand.
TTTGATTATATACTTCCCTGAATGGGCTTTCCCAAAGTCAATGCCCATTTCGAAGGATATTTCCAGTAAAAACTGGAGGTGAAATTATTGTCATAAACAATTTCAGAACTCATAAAAATTGTTCTTCAGAAAACATCTTTTGCCGAGTGCATGAATGATCCTTTTATGTATATAGTTCATTTAAGAATAGGTAAAAATAAAAATAAAAACATACAAAATAACTGAGTTATTTATTCATATACTGCATATAAACACAAAAATGGTAATGCATAGCTAATAATTACAAATAAATATAATGTCTAATAATATAAAACATTCGTTTTCATGTTTGTAATCAAACTTCTCTGACACACATAATATTATAAGGCTCTATTGCATAACACAACACGATTAATTTGCAGCACATCAAAAATGCATGTTGATTATGTTCTGTAACAAGTTTAACTGCAAAATAAAGAATCCAGCACATCAGTACAATTACAAGAGTATAGCGTTTAAATACATATATAGATAAATAAATTGATGACCTTTTGATACATTGAAATCTTAACGATTTTTACTGATAATATTCTGCTTGATTACATATATCGTATGAATATAAATAGTATAATAAAAATAAATGCAAAGTAATAATCGATAATGATGAATGGCAGAAATATTTTTTCGTTGCTTGAAATACTATTATTAGTGTAGTTTTTTTAAAATTTATTTTATTATGCTACCTCAGGCACTCACACACACACACACACACACAGAACATTCAATCTCATAATTTTTAACGTCTCTCATGTTCAGACTAGGTGGGTAATCGAGAAACAGGTGTATAGATAATTAATGAAAAGCTGATGATCACACTGATAATTTTCAATATCATGAATTTTTCTCAATCAATGAAGTGTTATACTTTGAACTTGACAGTAAGAACATTCATCACTTGCGTTACGAGTGTGTTATAATTTTATATGTATATTATATTTGATTTGATTAGACTTTTAAATACAATATTAGTACATTAAGTGATTTTACTAAACTCAACTTCTTCCACCTTATAACCTCCAAGCGATATAAATAATTTTAACACATTTTATACATATTTTAAATTTCAAAGTACAAAATTCAATAATAAATTCGAAAAAGCAAATTCTCATTTAGATAATGGAACTGCAATAAATTCTCCACTTAAGAGACGAGATGATAAACTGGAAGAAGTTGACATGTAAAATAGATGACATGCTTATTATTATTATGTAAAGTTTAATAAAAAATAATCTATCAAAAGAATATCTGATATTTCAATATATACAACCTGCATACTAACATTACATGTATAAACTGCAAAAACGATTAAATTTAGTTATCGTTCACTAACCGTTTTTCTTTAAATTCCAAAGCATAATCAAGGAGTGGAATATTATTACAAACTCTCTCTATATATTATTACATTTAGTATTTGACGTCAATTTATCATAATATTGCATTCTGATCATACAAATATAATCTCTAAATATAATGGAACGAATTTAACATGTACATATGTCGAATCAAAAGTGGTATTTTAATTTCAAAATTGATTCTATATTTACATGCACACAGTATAAATAATAAAAAAATACTAAAAGATACATAGAACATAATCGAAATTCCTTCAATATTGACTCGTGCATCCTTTGAATGTCACACATGTAATATCTCATTCCTTAATTGGTAATAATCACAAAACAAGCGCCTGATATCAATACACATACTCCAGCAATTCCATATGACAAAATAAATCATTGGCACTTTCAAAGAATATTACACTGATATATGTCACACAAAGGATTGATAATATAAAGAATTGAATGTTGGCTGAATCCTTAGTGATTTCAATTACATAATATACAAGAGGTATTTAAAAGGAAGGAAAAATGACACTTAATTATACATTATTGGAAGTCTGGCTACGTGTGTAAACATATAAAATTTGCACCATGTTCGTAAAATAATGATATTTATAAAAACAAGTGTCCAATTATACACATTGACGATTCAGTTTGCAGGTATCTTTTAAATATATTTTATGCATATTATAATTAGTATATATTATCATGAACGGTTAATTTTTAAGTATATTCACTAAATTCATCATTGTTATAATATAATGATTACAAACACCTGAGAAAGACTAATTTATAGCGTTTGGGAATGTAAGTTATTCATACGTATATTAGAAACAAATCGTGGCACATTCAAATGTCGATATACATTTTAAAATTATAAACAATAATAAGATTTAATAAGTCGTACAGTTTTAAAGAAAAAATGTATTGTCATAATAAAATGTTAATTGTAACTAATATTTTAAAGCAGTAGTGAGAGTAAGAGCATATTGCAAATTCAAATATCCATTCTACGATAATGCTTCTGATAGAATTATTAGTTTTAAATTCCAAAACAATATTAATTCAACTTCCAACAGAATATGAAAGAGCATTAGATGTGATGTTTAATGCTTACAATATGCTCTGTAACTTGGCATCTGTCTAAAGCGATGCTGTAAGCATCGCTAAAAACAATATGATAATGATAAAAAAAATAATAATAACTGCTATTACTATTTTCATATATACAGTTTTTATTAAAGCTTTAACTAAATCTAAAATATTATACTTAAACTATTCACTAAAAACATGAAAAACAATTGAAGTAGTGATATAATAAAAATAATCTTCATTCTAATATACATATATGTATAATAATAAAATAGTCTTATACAAATTCTAAATATAATATATGTATATATACACATAACTAATATTTTATCGTATTTGTGGTTTGGTTTTTATTAATCCAAGTTAAATAATTAAATATTTTTATGTAGGAATATAATTGTAATCTGAACTTTTATGTGAATCCAATTTAATACGAGTACGACTTAATTATTTTTAAGAAAATCAATACATATACTTTGGTAATACATTTATATACTTGCGAATAAAGAAAAAAATCGACAATACGCCTCACATACAATTATCATAATGATTCAAACGAGCGTTTCATACTTTTCAAAAAGATCATCATCGCGTTCGCAATCGGAATTTCCAGCCGAAGTGGGACGGTTTCTACCCCTGGTGTTACCGGGAAAAGGCGACTTCGGCTGGTTATAAACTTGTTCGTTAAAACGCACTCTCTGACTGGCCACATTACCCCTATACCTGTCTTCGAAAGCGTTGTAATCATAACCAGACCTCTTGAAAACCTCATCATCTGCAGAGCTTTGACTCTTTGACCTAACTTTGGAATGTCCCAAAGTCTTCGTGTCAGTTTTAACACAGCGGACGCAGTGGGAGCCAGAGTGGTCAGCCGATCCTTTCACATAAGTTTTATGATCAGATTCCAACGAATACGGCGCGCCAATAGACGTCTGGCGTTTGAAATATTCAGTCTTAACTGAATACTCGGTAACGGTGTGGCCGCGAGTCATTAAATTATTGCGTTTACTCCTACAGTCCATAGTAGCATACATTGGTTTTGAGCTAAAGTGTTGTTTATTCAACTGATCTGCCGGAATGACATACTCTGTTTTCATCGGTTTGTTTCTAGAAAGAGTTTCACATTTATCATTGAAACGTTTAATAACATTAGATACAGAGTTGTCGTCTTCCTTAGTAGGACCTTCACTCCTCGACATTCTACCTTCTGGTTGTGTTTCCTTAATCTTTTTTTCAGGTTCATTCACAGGAGGGTTTGACTTGGATTGTCCAGCAAAAGAAGCAGAATAGTTCAACTTTTTGTGTAAATGTGCTTGTAATCTCAACTTTTCAGTATCATCCTTTAATCTATTTTCATTACTGCTCACAGTATCGTCAAAGACCTTCTCTCCAAATTTATCCAAACGAGGAGGGATATTTTGAGGTTCATTTGTCGGCAACACCACACTATCAAAACTACGCATCGCTTTTTGCATGCTACGCATGGAAGAGTTGATAGAATTTTGTCGTATAATAACATGAGTATCTTCCATAGGTTTTGGACTGCATGAACTAGCTACAGCACCTTTAATTTTCTCTGGTGACTGGATTAAAGTTTTAGCTTGTTCTGCAACAAGTTTTTTCGCAATAGAATCACTCTTATTCTTTTCATCAACGCCAGGATCCATCGATACATTTTCCTTCTTATCAGTATTGCGAGTAATGTCAGGCGCAGCTTGTACTCCGCTAATTAAACTCGGATCAATTCTGAAAGTATGCTTTCCGCCGTGACTCTTGGTCGGTTTTACTTGCGTGGAATTCAAATGAGTCAGTTTTATCACCTCGGATTCTACAGGTGGTGGACGTTCTTGCTTTGAGGCGCTTTGGCGACCAGTCTTTGATGATTCTTTCGGGCTGGTCACATTTGGATTTTTCGTTTCTATATTTGGCTCATTGTCGTGCGGTTGTTTTGAATAATTTTGCTTTTCCACTTTAGAGTTGAATTTCGATTGGATTGAATCGTTGATTGAAGGGTGTGGCTGGTGTCACGCTGGTGGCGGTTGTGGATCTGCCCAACCGTCTGAATCAGCCTCGGAATCGGAAGCACTATCGGATTCGCTGAATTCTACAGCTACACGACGAGCGAGAATACTTGCGACATCATGCAAAGCAGCTCCACCAACAGCAGTTCCAGTAGTAGAATCAGCTGTGCGGCTTCCATTCGTTTTTTCAACTTTCCTAAGCTTAATACCTGTAAAAGTAAACATTTATGATTGGTTTTGGTATTAAAAAATAAAAGAATTAACTAATTAGTGTATATAATTAAAAAAAAATACATACCATCTCTTATAGCTTTCAATAAATCATCTCTGGGATCCGGCAACGGTGCAGGAGGAGGTGGGGCAGCTTTCAAAGGTTGCGGTTTGATTAAACCTGGTGAACGAACGTCACCGTTAGCCATTGGTGGTGGAGGCGACACTGGTTCAGCAGGCGGAGGTGGAGGAGGTGGCGGTGGGGGCGCTGGCGGTGAAGCCGATGTTGGTGGAGGTGCTGGAGGAGGCGGTGAAGCTGCCGGGGGCGGTGGTGGTGGTGGCAGCGCATCCCTAGCAGGCGTAGAGCGTCTCGTTGGTGTACCAAGTGCTGGTGGAGCTGGAGGGGGACCAGCTGGTCTACTCTGACTTCTCCTAGGAGTTCCTCCACCGCTGCTATACAAACTTTCAGATGACAACGGTCCGGTACCGTACATCGGTTCTTCGCCTATAAAGAAATCAGTTACATTTAACTCAACAACAAAAATGTATGTAAATTATAAGTTTAAATACTATTCAATAAATTACCATGTGAATTATGATTAGTCGGTGTTGAGTGATGAGGTTGATAAGGATGATTTAATTCTATTGAATTAGGTCTTGCAGGCACACTATCTCGTCCGTCAACCATCATGACACCTTAAAAAATACAATATAATGTTTAATTTAATATTTCGATAATTTTAAAAAATGGACTGGAAATTTATATAATATCATCAACCAATTATTTTTAGTTTCAACAGAAACACTCAAGTGAAAGTCTTTCGATACACGTTATCACTATAAATAGATAACAAAAAGGTAAATAGGAATTACCAGTCGGTTGATGCATATACGTTGGAGGTTCATGTGTATATGGTTCTGGCGGAGGATGCGACGGAGGAATAGCTTGTGGCATAAGATGCTCTCCACGTGTGAGAGCTCGTTGACGTTGTTTATCACGGGTGCATGGCGGTGCACGCACCTGTCGTTTACGTCGACCTGCATCTGCACCAGCTCCTGCGCTTCCTCGTGGGCGCACCTTAAAATAAAATGAACGATCGAATACATTGCATTACTTAACATACACTTTCATCGATTTGAAAAATGATCTATATTTACTTTTTTCCCTCTATCGTGTTGTATCCTTTCGGTATCTTGAAGCATTTCCTGTCGCCAAAGTTCGAAGAAGTAACCAGGATCCGTATAGAATTTCAAACCATCGCGACCATCGTCTCGGTATTGGTTCAATTTATCGAGAGGTGGAGGACGTTCGCAAGTGGCGTACGTTTCCAACATAGCTGTCGGCATGGTGTCTCTCGAAAATATTTGTTGATCGAATTGTGTAGAACTTTTGAAAGGTTTACGTAATTGAATGTCTTGAATTGTTACTGAAATAAAAATTAAACTACAATTAATACACATCCTAAAGTATAATTAGTAGAATGAAACTCTACAAGCAGCAACCTACATATATGGGTATTATTTCAACTTTTTTCATACAATATGAAAGTAAACTTATAAAATTTAATATTGTCCAGCTGTTGATTATATTATTAAATTATACAAAAGTATATATGAAGTTAGTGTTGTTGAAATACTTGTCGGACTCTTCAAAAACTATGGCAAACATTAATTAGCATCTCACCATCTTCAGCAGTAGAATCTAAATGTGTCAGTTTCAATGCAAGACGGTCAAGCCTCGCTTGTAAGTGAGACGCTCGTCCGGCAATTCCACCTGCCTCCCGAGCCAACTCACCGAAGAGATCGTCGGCATGTCTCGACAGTGAAGAGAGTTGCCTGAAAAATAAAAAATAAAACACTAGTGAAAATTCTATGCAAGTGAACAATTTATTTAATACTACAAAATAAAGGTATCGATTCAAGATATTTACCTGACAGTATTGGCTAATGTTCCATTTGTTACAGCTTCTAATTCACTGGGAACAGGTAAATGAGCTGGCAGTACACTGCGTGAAACGTGGATGGGCGCAACGGCCCGCTTCGGAAGAGGCATACTGAACCGATTCAATAATATCTCTTATTTACTGCACTATTCCTCACCGAAGACGCATCTTAAACGATTATCTGTAAAAGAAAATGTCAGGTATAAGGCAACATTGAAAGATTACATAATTAATTAATATAATATCACTATTCCGTCTGTATGTCTGTCTGTCTGAGATAACGCTCGCCGTACTATAATAGTCGTTTCGATTCGTGACGTACATCACAGCTAAACCACTGCCCAAATGTACATATATACGAAAACAATAACAAAAGAAAAAAATTTCTATATATACTGATCGCTACTAATGTTTCCGCTTGGCAGAGAATTTACCGCCATCTATTTAAAATTTAATTAATTAATTAATTAATTTTTCTATCGGTGTTTTATGTTATTTATATGTAGGTAGGTAGGTAGGTAATTTTTTCCATTTTAAACAATTAAATATAAATATTGAATTAAATATATTTAAAGGGTATTTGAAAAAAATTCGACCGCGTGGGGATCGAACACATGACCGACGACACGTTTCTTTTAATTTTTTTTTATTTAATAACTTAATATGCCAACACCCATGCGATGATATGTGATCGGTTACAACACTAATATGTAAAAATTAGATCATTATAAAACAAATACGATTTAAATAGAGTGGGAGTAACAGGTAATTAAATTGTGTTTAACGATTTGCGTTGTCGATGATATATTTCAGCATCCTCAAACTCATAGATCAATCTAAAACCTTACAATCAAATTTCCGCTCATTTAAATATGCCACAAAAACCATGCTTGTTTCATGCGTATTTTACAAACAAAATTTTTATCGTGTCAGTTAAAAATAGAAGAAGAATATGCTGTTCGAACGATAGCAATTGTAGGTCAGCAATGGAAGTCGACCCAACGACCTCCCTCAATTCTTGCTGAGGTTGGAAGATTATGTCACTGGCCAATCTAGGACGTTTACGTAATGGAACGCCACAAATACTAGTGAGTTTGAATTAGTTGATGCTACAATGGATAATGTACTGAAAAATTCAGCGTGCAATTTCAATGAGTAAAGGTCAAAAACGGCGTAAAAATTTAATCAAAAGAATAAATTATGCACTAGAAATCTTGGTTGATTATTAAATTTCTGTCATGAAAACTACAAATCAATAAGGAAAGCTATCGTCCTAAACGTCCAACAAAGGTTACATAGTTTAGCTATTTTAAAAGATAAGCTTTCTTTTTTTAAAATTTGCCTTCACCAACCTGCATACTAAACCTTTGACGATCGGGATCAGCTCAGATAATTTAGAAAATACATTGGCTAGTATTTTACTTATGAGTACGAATCACAAGGAGAAGAAAAACTTTCATAAAAACATCCGCAATAAGAGAGTGGAGGAGTGGAGGAGGAGAGGGGAAAACGTGCAAGAAGACAAGTGAAAGGTAGAAGACGATCCATCGTTCGAAACGCATTACTGATACATCTTCAACTTAAGAACAATGCGCAAAATTCTTATAAAACAAGTTTTAGGAGGTAAGCAGTTTACGTCACCCTATAGCATAACGTCAATCGTTAAGGTCAGCGAAAGAGAGAGGGTTTAATACCACACTGCTGGCAAAGCATTTCACACTATGTACATATTACGATAAGAATAAATCTCGAATGTAAGAGTGCAACGAAACATTACATATATTCAGAAAGTCTTGCATTCACACTCACCAGATTGTTGCCATTGATGGATACACTAAAGTTTTTAAGTACGTAACAATTTACCGAGAAGCTTCCATTTGCCTATGCATGTACCAGCAATATTACGACTATGACTTAAAAACTAATATCCATTTTCTGAAAAAAACATTTATACATTTTCTTGTGTTTTTCACCTGTCGAAATTGTGAGACCCAACAATTTTAATTCAACTTTTCAGAAGACATCATATAATAGAGACACGACATTGTACTTGAAAAATACTACCCAATCCCGATTTAACGAGAGGATAGAGTGCTCAGACCCGCCGATTGTGAACACTCTTAGCTTGGGAGTGCTTTCCAAGCGATTCGTGGGCTTCTTTCCTCCCCACCCTTGAATCGCGAAAAGAAAAATCGTGTCTCTAAAGGGGGTGGTAATGGCAGTGGTGGTGGATCGATGGATACGACGACAACCCCTCGACGAACGCAAGACGAGAACGATCTCTACCAATTAACCGCAGATACAACAGCACTTCAGAAGGAAAAAAATGCAGTTTGTACGATGATGATGATGACAGAAACTAAATCCCCCCCTCCCAAGGCCACTATGAGTCATTTGACTTAAAATTGTATTCATCCTCGAATAAAAATGCAAGAGAATGCAAATAAATGAACGTCATGCAACAGTCGATGACGTAAATAAACGTGTATGTAATTAAGTATTAGTTCATGAGTGCAACTATTGTACCAACTAGGAAATTTATTTAAACGACACTTTTTTTTTTTTTTTGTTCATTCGAAACGTATTGTATTAAATATGAAATAATCAAGCTTCAAAAGCATTTTTCTTGGTTATTTGTAAATGCCATACATATCACAATCCTTATTCTAAAGCCACAATACTCTACATATTCCAGAAACTGCAAGCACACCCACGTAAAAACCCATCTCAACTTGCGAACTGCGACACCGCTTGTCAAACATTGGACCTCGTTTTAGTATATTCCAATCGAAGGGTAGAAGTAGTTGGAGAAGAAAATTAGTAAGTCCATTGCAAAAAAACTAACGACCTGTCCTAATTCGATATCTAGAGCTGAAATTTGGGTTGAACCCCACAAGAGTCTATAAAAAACACGTATGTATCAAACATTCAGCTCGCCAAATGTCGCATTATGTGTACAACTCCTTCCCATCCCTTCGGACAACTCCCTTCTCCCCTGTAAAAAGGGATCTCCAGGGACTCCCTATGACGTCACCGCAGTCTGCGTATCTTGTGTGACCTTTACATGACTCACGCCGAAATTCACCCTACGTAGTATCCATTATGAAGGCAACGAGCGAATTTAAATATTAAATCGCACGACTCGAAATCAGGGTGAGGCAGTAGTGCAAACATTTGAGAAGTCGACGAAGCGTAAAGTATTGTGGAAATGTAAAAAAAATATACATATAGCTGGCAGACAATGAACGATTCTTCGAAACAATAGCGACCGTTGGTAGTTCTACCGCTGACTGTAGACCAGTTTCCGTCGAGACTAATATCCGCTTCAGAATGTCAACATACGTTCTGGAACATAATCGCATGTCAACATTTGCGGTTTAATCAATGTAAACAACTTCTTTTAACACAAACAAGATCAAAGAGAATTTTTTCAAAAGGCAACAGTTTGAATACTGATCTGATTTATGCTTAGAACTCAAGTATGTTTCATTGTGCTTGCAACACTAATGGTAAGAACCAGAGATAGGCGGCCAGGATTCTTTTATGCACAGGAAATGGTTCACTATTGTCAACTTATTGACAATATTGAACCATTTTATATGCATAAAAGAATCCTGGCCGCCGATCTCTGGTAAGAATACACTCTTACGTAGAGGTAGAGCCGGAAGCGTCCTTTTTCGAGGAAACAGGGTGTTTGGGTCTATTTTCCAGGAAACAGGACAAACTACAAAGCTAGAGTGCAAAAAAAAGGTTCATCATAAAAATGAACAATGCACGGCGAACAATGAACAAAGAACGGCGCAAACTTGGTCCACTCTTTACTCATAAGTAGAGGTAGGATAGTCACAGTGCTATCCATTGTTCGGCAAACCTTTAACAATGCATTTACAACCTTTGAACAATACACGGCCCCTTCAGGCTCCGGTGACTACTCATAAGTGTTGCACAGCGCGTCTAGGTAACTCCAGATGTGATGGGCGTATCTTCATATCACTATTAATTCCAACGATATTATTATTTTGACAAGTTTCGCTTACATTTCTTCAAATATGGGAGTCAACGTTATCGATAAGAAAACAGGGCTAAGGACGCAGACACACAGAGAGGCACGTGTCACATATAAAAAAAACGCTAGTACACACCATCTATGCAATGGCATCCAGGCCTAAAATCTAATAAACGGTGATTCCCATATTTGAAGAAATGTAGGAGAAACTTGTCGAAAAATAATCCCTTGCTGGTTTTTCACCACAGGAGGCCAAGAACATTCGATTCAGTGCTATTTCGCCTTAAAATATCACCAAAAATACTCTAGGAGGTGAGTTTTGAGAAGATCGCCACGGCACAGACTAGGCATGTCAGTGTTATTTTGTATATGCAAAACTATCTAAAAAAAACACATGCCACATACCAATCTGTGTGTTTGCACCTTAATTCTATGCAATTATTCAACAGGAGTTTCATATACGCTTTAAATGACCATAAACAGGGTTTAAAGGTACGTAGAATATAAATGAAATTTTATAAAAAGGTTACGAACTTTGTTAGTCAAGTAGCCAGTAGTATCCTCTTGTTTCAGAAAGGGGTTCGTAGACTAGAGGAGGTTAGTGTTAAGAAAAAAGCACGTATGCCCATTTACAGCTAGCAGAATGCGAAACTCGTTTCACAGAGGCATTTAGCACGTGCCTATTAGAGCAGAGGTTCATAACTTTTTATCAGTTGAAGGTATGTTTGAGGATCTGATCAAATCCAATTAAGATCGACCTGATAATGTTAAGTCACGACCATAAATGAAACAAGGACAGAAGTAAACATTAATAATCATCACGTTTTGCCGATATTTAAAGAAGAGGCAAGATCAATAAAACAAGATGTATTAGTTTAGGATTTGAATACAGGTTGAGGATAGATGCATATAGATATCATCCTCAATTTACCTCCAAATTAAATTTGAAAGATGAACAACGTATCATGTACCGTAAAACCTAAAGCAATTAGAGAAAAGATCAATTGTGACGTATGTACATATATGATTTCCAACAATCGGTGGGAACAAGTGGTCCTTGATCAGCTGGAAGTTTGAGTCCAATTAATCAAACATTTTCTAAACTGACAGCTCTAGCTTTAAGCCTTTCTTATCACGACGGCCTCAAATAGAGTTTTCGCATAATAACTGTTTAAATACCAGTTACACAAACTCGAGTGTCCTGCATTATCAAAAAGTCTCCAGTAACGGTATGCTTAAAAACATAAAAAAACCACGCTTGAAATATCTTGGCCGCAAAATTTGATATCAGTCAAACAAGTTCCGTCACAAGACTAGTTTGCTATATTAACTGGTATATATTTTGTAAAAAAAATCAAAAGCGAGCTAAGAAGAGGCTAGTAAAAATCCGTATGCGTGTAAGTAAGTCAAAAATCTGAGGAGATAACGAAGCACATTAACACACAGATAGCTGTGACAAGATAACGAATCAATTACATGCCAGTAAACGTGACGTAAAGTGGTGATGGAGGGGGAGAAGAAAAATTGAAAACTCAAAAAGGTGTACAATTTTCAAGAACGGTATAACAAATCACTGTAATTACGGTCGCGAATGGCGTCTAGCCATCTACCAATTAGCAAGACGATCATCTCGAACTAACGGATAGTCGATCCATCTCAAATTTTCCAGATATTGTTATTGTTACGCGGCGAAGAAGAGGAGGAGGAGGAAGAGGGTGGTAGAGAGGTGTGGCAACTTCCGGTATTCCCCTCAACTACAACTCCGCGCGAATACTAATCGGTTCTAACGACTAATAACGCATACCATTTCTTCTTTCTAATGGTGCACCGGCGATTACGTGCAAGTGGTGCTGTGTAAGTTCTGGGAGCTCGGCTTCGTTCAAGTGCAATCTCATTTCAAATGTGTCGACTCATATTTAATGGATATTTTTGCGCCGACACCAATTGAGGACTTCCCCTGTCTAGAGGTCTTTCATCTCGGAAGCGTCTCCACTTCTCAATAGGGTACCACTTATCGGCCCGGCAAAATAGCCCTATTTCCAGACAAATTAGGTATTTATCACGACATAATATACAAATGACTATATCTAAAACATTTCGCCCTGCAAATAAAAAGAGTGGCCCTGTCTAAAATCGCTCGCACGACCCAATCGGGGTCCGCCCGGCAAATCAAACGTCAAACGTGTTGCCAGTAACAAAAATTAAATTTTATCGTGAATTTATTATTACCAACCCTAACAACCTAATCTTAAATGAATAAAACCAACCCTAACTTAACCTAACCTTAAATAAATAAGTGTTGGCTGCTAAGATATCACGATTTGTTTGTTTGCTAAGATATTACGATGGAATCATATGGAATCGTTTTCACATAAACTTTGAAATGTTTTTCGATTACCAACCAACCTTATATACATACATAAATCTCTTTCGAAATTATATATCAGACGTTTTGTTTTTATAAGTTCTCATCAAATTTTATTTTTGTTACTGACAACCTATTTGACGTATGATTTGCCGGGCGAACCCAGATTGGGTCGTGCAAAAAATGGTATCCCTTCTCAATATATATTGTACAAGACTCCATATAACTATTGGGTACACAAAATCGGTCATATCTTCGATGTCAACAAAACGATAAGGATTCTGTCTAATCTGAGACCTCAAAATAAGTGTTGATTTCACATTCGAACGAGGTATATATGCAAATAGCTCGCGATTTCTAAATGCCTAATTTGTTCCGTTGTTTGACCACGTGGAAAATTGGTACTTTGAGCTTCCCCTTCCTTTCTCGTCTCACTTATGAACCGAATAAATTGAAAAACCTCAAAAAGTCAAACTTTTAAAACAATACATCACTAAGAACCGAAAACTACGCCCAGAGTTTTAGCTAGATAAACAAACCCCTCCTACACAAAACAAACAGAAACGTCGACATAATAAATAAGTATTCCCCTGCATACTTGCCGCGTTTTGCTAGGGGGACTTTAATTAGACTACCACCATATAAGCACTACTTCTGATATTGGCTATGTTTGACACACGCAATATGCGATTTGGGCAACTATTTGCAACCCTATTTGAAGGGGCCGCGTGATGAATAACCAAGGCTTACACTCTACAAGTCAGCGATTTAGAAACTTCTTATGTATAGATGGATCAAGCTCTATAGCAGTTAGTACGAGTCTTCAAACTCATGGTTGGGTTTGTCCGTAGAACCATCTGAGAGTTGTCGCGCCAATGCGAGTAAAAAAATGGAACCGAAGGACAAAAATCACCATACCCAGATCTAGCATGGAGCAAACTGATTGAAAATAATTGAATACAGATCTTTCACAGATATCAATCAACGTTCAACGCGTCTCATTTCGCAAGACAACCGTGACTGATTATGCAAAACAGCGGGCTTCAACAACTAAACAAATACACACACGGAATGAGGGCGTTAGTTGGTTAGTTAGTTGGGCACGTGAACGATTCAAAATGTGGTACAGCACATTTTTCAGAACAAATTCTCTGAGCTAACTTCAAAATACAACTTAGGAAGAATTTTTTTACTTAGTAGTTCCTTCTTCAAGCACGTCATGTATAACAACAGCAATTCCTTGCCGTTTTATAATTTTTTTTAGTCTCGACCCAACTTGGGGTAATAGGGTTTCGTTTGTAGTTTATTTCAATTATTACACAATTGGAAACAACCAGTGTTCTCCCTCTTTTAATCGCACAGCCTTATTTCCGTGTGCGCGAGTTGGATACAAGGGGACTTGGTATGACGTCATATGTCCCCTTGTATCCCGCTCGCACACATGTAAGGCTGTGCGACAAAAACAGGGCGATTTCCATGGAACGCCACTAGTAATAACATTAGTTAGTATTTATATAACCTTGGTTTTGGATGAATTTTGAGAGATTATCGAATATTGATGTTATATTAAACTCGTAGACGTAGAAGAGCTACATATATTAGACAAATATAGCTTTTCTCCAGACTGTAGCCTGTTTCGAAATTTGGTTTTCATTATAGTTAAAGCTGAAATCCCTAACTGGCACGTGAACATATGTTGTTGTAGTGCATTCAGTGCTTGATTAACTAATACTGGCTTTTCGTTTTTTTTATTATTTTAACCAGAATGCACAAGACTCAGTGCTTTTGCTAAAACTATAACAAAGTGCCTCATCACTTTGTATTCCAATAAATAGCCTTTCTGTGTTATTAATATTGACAAAATTTAATTCAAGTCATTAGCATCAACGTTAAATTGTGTTCGTACACATTATACACCCAACTTGTGGACCTCTCAATTTGTTACAATTTGTCTCAATTGTGTGAAGTAGGCTATTTATTATCTCAAGAATATTTTGCGCCCCATTAAATATGCCACAATTTTGGATAGCAACCATTGCCTCAATGTAATATTAAGTTTTATTATATTTTTTATTCAATCAATCACAACCAGTGAGATGGAACCCATGACAACTTTGTAGTATATGCTGCTGGCTAAAAAAATGTGCCATTTATCGCAGATGACCCACTAGCACCAGGGATTATCGAAGAGTATCACAAAATTTATTTGGCAAGCCTCACCCTTTTAAGGGAAAAAAATCATTTCGGGATTAGGGCTTCCAAGCCGGTTTAAACCAAAACCGAAAAGCCGGCTTTTTGACCATTTTTCAAAAAACCGAAAACCGGCTTTTTGGCTCGATCAACCGGCTTTTTAAGGTTTTCTTTAATTAATGTTTTTTTCCTCAAAATTAACAATTATGAATTTTAAATTTCTATGAAAGGTCAAAATAAATGTGTATAAACGCTCTTAGGTAATAGGCGTATATTTCTTTGAACAAAAAAAAAGCTATATTACTTTCTTTCTTGAGCGGTTTCTTTGAGATTTAGTAATGGTCATAAATCAATAAAATATTATTGAAAGTATGTAGTTTCAATGACCTACCCAACTTCAGGTATAAAAAGCATCCTTATCTATCGCAAATCCTACACTATCGCAATTCCCACACTATCGCAAATCGTTGTACTTGAAAACATCAAAAAAAGTAGTCAAATGATTTATGGCAAAATGTATAGGAATTTCCGAAATATAATTGATTTTTCTTCGAAGGAATTACCCTTTAAATATTGAGGCCACATACCTATTTTTATTATGGATTTAAAATGTTCGTGATCAAATGGAATTTGCCGTTTCAAATGCATTTGTTTCCGAAATTTACAACGGTTGCTTTTGGATTTTTTAAGCTAAAACAGATGCGTGAAAACAAATTTGAAATCTCTTTATCTATAATATATCTTTGAATCTCAGCAGTTCTTAATATTAAATTCCACAATTATAGTTTTTCTGCGAGGTTACACATTATTTTTTAAATAATATATTCTTGATAGTAGCTTATTTAAATCATTTAATTATATGTGCGTATTTAGGATCTGCCATTTTACGACTGTGATATATGTACATATAATACAAATTGTATTATTTGTAATATTTGTAATAATAATATAAAGTAATGATCTTATGAAAGTTTATATTGTTTATAACTTAATTTAATTTATAAAAAAACTATTTTTTGCATAATATAGATATATATTATGCAAATATATACATATTTACATTTTTTTTCTATATAAATATTTTAAACTTAAAAAAAATCGTATTTTTCTAAAACCGGTGAAAGCCGGCCAACCGGCTTTTTATTTGTAAAAAAACCGAAAACCGGCTTTTTATTTCGGGCGGTTTTTTGGAACCCCTATTTCGGGATATTTTCATTTTTCAGCTTTCACACGATTAAAGACGTAACCCAATAAGATTACAAAATCGTTAATTTTGCCAACTATTAAATTATATCTCTACAAGCGCAAATACACTTTAAGCAATGTGCGCCAGTTGTAATATAGCAGTTGACCTTTGACAGCACTTATGTCTTTGCGAATGCTTTAGAATTCAATAATACGGTAATATTTGCAAGGTATTACGAATAAAGGTAATGAGTATCGTATTACGATAACTAAGAATGTGTCCAATTTCCAACTCAATTCAGAGCGAAAAAACACACTGAGTGATATGGGACGTCACGTCCTTGGTTGTGACCATTAATAGTGGATGTTCCCCAAACCGAATTCGGGTGTAGTTGCTAGAGGTAGGATAGCCAAGATGCCGCTCATTGTTCCATTGTTGTAAAAAGGTTCGGCAAACCTTTAACAATGCATTTACAATATTTGAACAATACGCGGCACCCTCTGGGTCCGGTATTAGTAGTTGCACGTGCAGAATGCATATGTTTGGGAGGTCGCACGTGTATGCATATTCATATGCAACCGACAAGTTTCTCCTACATATCTTCAAAAATGGGATTCGCCGTTATCCAGCATTGGATTTGTAAAATACTCCAGGGAGTGATTTTTGGGACAGTGTACCATGTATATGGGCTAGAGGTGCCGCGTTTTTTTCGCATGATTAAAAGTAACTAAAAAAAACACGTACCACTCAGTGAGTTTTCGCCATTACTAGTCGAGTGATGTTTTCACGAAAACCTAACCTCTCCATCTAACCTGGAACTAACTTATACTGGAACTGTATTTTCAGTTGTAATATATTTTGACCAGTTGGAATTTAATTCGCCATATGAATTAACATGGGTTAGATCGAATATATTTCAAATAGTCAAAATATATGTATTACAACTGAAAATACATTTCAACTATAAGGGGGAAATCAGCTATGAACGTGTGGCGCATGGTCTTTTTAAATAGTTTTAAGCATATGAAAAAAATGTGGAATGCCTTACACATATTCATGGAACGCTCAGCACACACCGTCCCAAAATCACCCCCCTGGAGTGTTTTCGGTAAAATTGTATCCTTGCTTGACAGTGATCGATAACGATGTATCCCATATATGAAGAAATATAGGAGACCCCCCCCCCCACAGCAGGGAGCCAAGCACGCGACGCGCCGTTCTTCCCTGTTTGATTTCGCCTTAAGAGGGCTGGACACCAGCCATTCCATTACATTACAACGTATTACATTACATTACAACGTATTACATTACATTACAACGTATTACACTTCTCCCTTCCTCAATTATGGCACTAGAGAAATTATTTTTTAATATGCTATGGATATCCACCATTGGGATGCATCTATCGTTTTATTTTTTTGATTAGTTATTTTTTATATGAGCTAGGAGCCGCCAAACATCTATAAAATCGCCTCTTTTTTACACCCACGAAGAGTCCAGCGTGCTTATTTAACGGTCGATTTTAAAAAAAATACGCGCATAGTTGCACAGAAAATATCTTTCTCATACCGATTAAAATACGTATTATCTGGTCGAAGCGCAACTGTCGCAGTCACTCAATATATATATATATATATATATTGTCGCATTCACTCAATATATACATTTACTCAATATATATATATTAAGGTTTCGGGTGTACAGCCCACTTAACGGTAGTTGGTGCCAGGTTAGATGGAATATATTCCAACTATTTACTTAATCAAAATATATTACAACTGGAAGATACACTTCAACTGTTACATATATACAAAACTAAATAAAAACAAACGAAAATGAATTATTTGAGTATTTTTTTGTAGTATAATTAAACGGACAACCAGTACGATATTATATGTATGCACATATGATTGTTTCGTGACCACCACACACAATGCGGTCGCATGGCTTGCAGCCGGAACTACTAATCAAACCAGGGGAAACAGGGAAGGAGAGAAGAAGCGAAGAGGGGAATAATATGTGTCATTTAAACGGTTAACGAACAATTACTGTGGCCGATTTGAACTCACGCCGCAACACCGACGTCCGACGCCACAATTAATTTCTGAACATTCCATATCGTATGAAGTCTAGCATCTCTAATTGAACACACACACTCGTATCAAAGTTCAACCGTTCGAAATGTACGTAATTATATTATAATGGTGGTGAATTTAGCCGACCCAAGTGTACAATATCCGAATTTAGGCATAATCAACGCGGCGGAGATGTTTCTTTCCCAGAATTGTCTCAAATTATAAGATGTGATGCAAGACCGTTAGTAACGGGCTTTAGAAAACATACATACATACGTATGTACTGCTGAATTTAAAAACGTCGTAAACTCAGTCTAGACTTTGGAGATTTTGGTAGTTGTGAAGGAGTTAAGTGTGGCTATAAATCAATCGTTAAGTCCTAGTGGATATTGGACATCATCGTTATAGAATTTATAGCATTTTTACTCATTCTGGAGTTGTTGGTGTGTAGTTTCTGATAGCACAACAATGTTCTTTTGATAGCATCGTTTCTTTGATACAATTATATGTACATAGTAAGAACACACTCAAAAGTACGGCACAGGTTCCGTAGCCGTGATAGGCGTGTCTTCGTGTCATTGTTAATTCGTACGATCTCATTATTTCGAAAAATTTCTTCAAATGCGGGAATCAATGATTTTTGCTTGTGCAAAATATCGAAAGAAAAAAAGCACGTGCCGCGTACCTCTCTGTGTGTTTTCACTTTAGTGTCTTGTGCAGTCTACATTAGCAGAATAGACTATTCGGAAGAAAAATAAAAAGTCAACATACAGGTTGTATTAGAAATACATACATTAGCGTAACCCACTAGTTTTCGGCATTGGCTGGGTGCTTGTTAAATAACAATAGACCACTTCATTAGTACACAGAGCAAGGGAGCAAAAAAGCATGGTTTACAATAGTAATTGACAATAGTGAACCATTTTGGTCAACTGGGATGATTGAGGGACGGCGGTCAGGTTGCTCGACGGCTAAAAAAATGGTTCACTATTGTCAACCATTTTTTTTTGCTGTCCTGCTTTCTCGGACAATGGAGAGGTCTATTGTTATTTTACGGCGGAAACCTGACCACCGCTCTTTAGTGATGATTTTGGGGAAGGGAATAATGGTTCGGAGATTATTCCGCACAAAATGATCTCGCACACGTCACTTAAATCTCAATCACGGAACATCTGGCACCATCTGGAAAAATCCATCCATCGAGAGCAACCCACGCAAACAATCATACTAACGATAACGAGTGCCAGGTATTCCGTATTCGCGATTTTCGTGGCAACGATTGTCGTGTGCGCGATCGCAATGTACGAAATAGTCCGTTTACCAAATATAATATATACTTTTCGCATTTGTCGCCTTAATCTCGGATGGTGATCAACAGATAATTTTAGACAAAATTAGAAGTCCTACCTTCTCGTTAGATCGATACATCCAAACCTTTGATTTTGATTTTAAAAAGTTCTTATTTTTAAACATCCAGAAATTTCAATTGATAGACAAGATCATTGCTCAAAATCCCTATGCTGTATTATCCCGAGTATAAAAGAAAAAAATGCGCGTGAAAAGGACACGTCTCCTAAAATACAAAACCATTGAAGCGCGAACGTGTAGAGGGGTTTCCGAGATCGGAGTGAAAGACGCAGCGAGTAGTAGTACAAGTTCTTGATCTGTCAGCCAGCCAGCTCAGAAAGAAGTACGGAACAGATCCGTCGAATAGTTAGCGTGTACTCTCAGCACAGAGAAACCAGTGGTCGACGAGCACCAATCACTGTAGAACTGCAAGTGTATCATCATTAAAGTTCCTGGGGTCGATTTATTCGAGGAAACTCAGCAAAGAGTGCACTCAGTAGCATTCGAGATGCACAATTATGTGCAATATGTGAAGATCGAAAAGTGCACACCGTGACCGTGACACACGCGACAATCCAACAGCCAATTAAAATACTCCATAATCTCCTTTCTAACCCACACACCCTAGTTAGTCCTGGTCACAGCAACGGCATCATCAGGTCAAAAACATAGCTAGCTCAATTATAGAACAGAACGTAAATAAACCCGAAAGGTTCGTTGGGGAGACATCGATGATCGTTTTCAGGAGGGGATGACGATATCCCACCCAGTCGGTTACTTGTATACCCAGAGACGTGTTTACACGAACAACAACACGTGGGGAACGACATGCATCACCATGAATGTATCACAGGAAAAACCTCGACCCTCACTTTGGCGACCAGTATCAATCGCAAAGCAAACAAGTGAATGGTGTAAAGATAAGAACGAACTGGTTGAAAGCGCACAAAGCGAAACCAGTCTATCTACGTACAATATTGAATGTTGTTCATTTGAAAATGTGCAAAAATGATGACCAGTCGACCGAGATAGCGCACTGCACTGTAGTGAAGTTGAAAAATAATAAGAACGTTTAAAATAACATCGAGGTAAATAATGAGAAAGATAATGCAATCTAAACGGTCCATAATAAATATGTATGCAATAAAATTATTTAAAATATTCATAGTATCAATTATATTGATATAATATAATAAGGTTGGTGCTTAGCTCAAAGTCAATTCGAACATAAGTAAAAGAGAAGGTACTAGTAGTACTAGACATCAAACGAGAAAAAAGTAGTACTAGACATCAAACACAAAATGATAAGAAATACGGTATCGAAACAAGAAAAAAATACCACGTTTCACATCTATAGGATGTTTAAGTAGGGTGACCACATTTCCCATGACTCAAAATGGGACGCTTCGCAAAAAAATTGCCCCCCCCCCCCTATATAATCAAAAATAGTATAATTTTTCCCTCAAATGATTATTAGTATTGTCAAGGAATTATAATTTTTTGGAATTATACGGACATAATGAACGAGATAAAAAAAATCATATAATATCTGATGTTCATGTGCCACAAGCTGATTTTTTCTAAAACGTGTAAAATTAACAAACAAAATAACTGCAAATATAAATTATACTACTATACAACATAAAATATATATTTAAATAAATACCTATGTATATGTATATTTATATATTTGTTTTTGATTTGGAAATTTATGGAAATAAGTGTATAATAAAATTCTTCTGTGAATGACGGGGCAAACGCAAAGCAAGCAAAAACGTAACCGTATCGGCCAAAACGGTAGGTATGGTCACCCTATGTCACAGAATAGCTCATTGGTTATGCCATTATTAACCAGTAGAGGTCGAGGGTTTGAATCCCAGCCGGAATCGAATAATTATTCGATTTTCATACGCTGCTGGTAAGATTTGAATGGTTATAAAATCCAGATCGACCATCTCCTATTTCCAGTTTTCCATTTTATCTAACTTAATCGTTGACAGATCCAATAAAATCGGCACCCTCTCCCCCGAAATCCGAATTTGTTGATTGTTAAATATACCTACATTCTAGAATGTGTTAAATATTTATGTACAAGTTTAACCATAGGTGTCTCTTTGGGGCAGTCTCTCATTGCATCTATTATAAAAATGAAATATATATAAAAAAAAATTATTCGGCAAATTCAGCAACATTGTATTGTTATTTCTGTTGTATACAGTTTACTTTCACTTAAATATAAGTGAAGTAAATCAATAATATATAAGTGAATATTCAATTGACAAAATATTAATCAAATAGGTCGGCTCCTTGTAAGGAGAACTATATATTTTATATATATAAGTGAAAAGTAGTGGTTGTATTTTTGAGGATTAAGGAATTAAAAGTCGTTAAAGCTTTTTACATAGTAAAGAAACAATATTTTCCCCACAACGGAACGATCATTGAAGAATTTTTTGTATATGTGTAAAATTCAAATGCACGGTCAAATAAATAAGAATTGGCCGATAAACTGTAAATCTATGTAATGGTGACATCAAATTCCATAACAAAAACAAATTAAGACTAAAAATTGGATATGATTAAGGATGAACATATTCAAATAAACATTTCACAAATTGAAAAATCGATAAAGGACCTACAATTGACCTATTGCACAAACGTTTAAAATATTGTTTAACTTTCGTGTAGTATTTTATAATAATTCGAATACAACTATTGTGAATTGCACTTTACACTATGCTGTCATAAGTTGTAATCTATGACGAATTCTATACGATGTGCGAAAATTTTACCCACACACACTACTGTTATTTTACAATCAAGGTGATGAATGATATAGTTCAATTATAAAAATGTTCTATTATATAAATTGCAGGTGATAATACACGTTATACGATATAAATGTAATCACTAGATTTCGTTAGAACTATCACCACTATTGAGATACTGGGAGCGATGTACTAATATTATACAATATATATATATATATATATTGGGCAATTTACTTTTTTATCTAAAATATTCACATTAAGGAGATATTTAAATATGATATGTGCTACTGAAATTTATCGACAGAGTGGCGTGTACATATTGATATAAATGCGCGTAAAATATTGTACAATTTAGGGCACACAAAAATTCCTACTACTCGAATGAAAAAATCAAAACTATATCGTATCGAATGCAACCCAAAGACACCTCAAGAGAATTGATTAATTATATAAAGTACGATACGATTTGAGGTTAATAAGATCAGTTATGAAAATTCGCAATAAGTCAAAAGGTCGGTTACAATGTATTTAAATTTACAATTGGCAGAATCGTCGTAAGTAATCGGATTGATAAATTAAAAATGTTTTCGGGGATTCAACGCGAGTAGGGGTGGTCGGTTTGAGGGTTAATGTCATTGTGGCGGGGTGGGGCGGTGCGGGGGGTTTGACAGCAAACGGTCGTAATTTCGCGGAAAAAATGACATTTGTGCAAGAAGGGGAGTGGCGAGGGAGAGTGACAGGGAGGGAGGAAAACGAGGAAGCGGCTCGGAGAGGGGGCGGGGCGGCTCTCCTCGTCCGCCGGACCGAAGGGTTGTTCACTTCACCTGCGGGGTTGCGGTTGCGGTTGCGGTTGCGGTTGCCTTGCGGTCGCGGTGCGGGGGTGCGATGCGGGGCGGTGCGGGGCGCGCGGCGGGCTCTCGAAAGGGGCGGAGGCCTAAGAGAGGCCGTCACGCCCAGCCGGCGGCCAACTGCGGCTGCAGCGCCGCTGCCACTGACGGATCGCAACAACCGCTTCCACGGCCATACGCGCTCCGTTGCCAATTACTCTATTGACGTGCGTTTCCGAATTTCTAACTCGATTTATATCCACATTAGATTGCGTAAGCGCGTTTAATATTTACTAAATCAGTATATACTGAAATATTTTGATTTTATTTTCGATAGTTTGAAGTCGGCATTTTTTAATTTTATTATAAAAAAAAATTTGATTCATTTTGTTTGACAAGATATTTATTTTGGTAAACGGATTATTGCGCAATTTTAAATTTAAATTTAGACAATCGTTGCCACAAAAATTGCGAATACGAAATATTGGACACTCGAATTCCCCTTAGTACTTTCGATTGATGGAGTTTTTTGGGTGCCAGATGTTCCGTGATCGAGATCGCTTTCTGCGGGATTATTACCGAACCATTTATTTTGCCAACTCTTCATTTAAATTACTATAAAAATCATGCATAAGGTTAAATGAATTGTAATCGTAAGTGAAACGTAAGGCCTTGTTCATACTAATGTCTAATAATGTTCATAGTAAGCGCGACAGTTTGTCGCGGTTACTATGAACACTATTAGACATTAGTATGAACAGCGACTTAGTCGAGACTATGAACAAGACCTAAAGGTGTAAAAAGAAGACTTCCAATAAATCATTACTATGGGTATTCTTTTCCCGCACGTGTAATTTGCTTTGAACGATACTAGCATGCAATGGATACTTAGACCATCATTATCGCAGCATCAGACCAACCCGCTGCATTAACACGAATCCAACGTTAGCTCGGCGAATATCCACTGGTTTCGTGTTTATGTAGCATTGCATGTAATGAAAATAATCCTTACTTGATTGATAACTACCAAAACATCCGAAATCATCGATTCGAATTGTGTATGATTTCAACAGGTTTTGCAATATTTCAGGGCAATGGATAAAATAAAGAATTGAGTAAAAAAATATACAAATTTTATTTACAACTTACAAATAATTTAATAAATAAATACAAGTCTTTTCAAATTTAAATTTATTGAGTCATAATTATACAATTATAATTATGTATCGAAAATATAAAAAGAACAAATGGAAAGTTTTTTTTTTATCGTGCAGACACTGACACTTGCCACACTCGAATGGTGTTATCACTGTAACCAGCGAAGAGTGTTTGGCCATCGGTGGACCACGCCAGAGAAAGGCATTGAATTGGCACAGCCTTGGACGAGAGAGATACTACGTCGGGTCTCAATTCATCGACCATTTCCTTGCTTTCCAAATCCTGGAAAAAAGAAAAAGGCAAATTAATAAAACAAATTTTTAACAATTTCATACATGAAATTTAGTGACGAAACGAAACATACCCAAATCTTGATGCAAGCACCGAAAGCGGCGCAAAGCCAGTAACGGTTGGGCGAGAAGCACAACGCTTGAATAATGTCATTGTGGTCGAGGGTGTGAAGGTGCTTGCCTTCGTTCAAGTCCCACAACATAGCTTTGCAATCCTTACCACCGGATGCGCACAACGAACCATCAGGAGAGACGGTTACGGTGTTCAAGTATCCGGTATGTCCCAAGTGGTTGATTTTCAACTTGCAGTTGGTAAGATTCCATACCTATAAAAAGAATATTACATATATTAGAACGCGTCCAATGGCTGTTTAATATTTCAATCGTGAGATTATCCATTACCTTGACGGCACGGTCCCAACCAGCAGACACAATGATGGGATTGGTGTGGTTAGGTGAGAAACGAACACATGACACCCAGTCACTGTGTCCATCTTCCATGATGGTGAACTTGCATTCGGCCAACGTATTCCACAGCTTGATTGTTTTGTCTCGGGATCCGGAGACGATCTGTCTGTTATCAGCGGAAAACGCTACAGAAAGGACGTCCTGAAAAAGCAAATGAATTTGTTATACAGTGACACTCCTGCATTGAAATGTTTACAAGAGCACACTGCAACTTTTTCATGGTTGACTAAAGCCTGCAATGCGCTCTCGAACATCACTCAGTTCTATTCTACTGTTCTAAGATTACTATCTACAGATATTTGGTAATGTTGTTACTACTTACAGCGGTTGGAAATTGGATCCACAACCGGTAAGCAGTGAATCTTCTGCCCGCGCTCGGGCGACACCACCCACAAACTCATTTAAACAAAAACCATACGAAGACAAAACAATCTAATCTTCTGCCTCGCATAGGCGCATAACTGTTGACACCATATTTCGTTTAGAAATGATAAGAAAGATTTATCACACCTTTGTGTGATCTTCGAAACGGCGAGTGGTCTTTCCTGCGCCAAGATCCCACAGACGCAGGGTCTTGTCCCAAGAGCCGGAGAGGGCGTAGTTGCCATCGCTGGAGAGTACCACGTCGGAGATGAAGTGAGAGTGGCCGTAAAGCCTCTTGTTGGGCACTCCGTAGCTGAACTCATTCTTGGTGAGTTTCCATACAATCAAAGTCTTATCTGAAAGCAGTCAAACAAACCAGTCAAGTATTGAACTTCGATCTTCTAAAAATAGCAATATCGAGGGGAAAGCATCAGTCCCATATCCGCTAACCGATCATAGGTTATCACGTGGTTAAGTTTTTTTCTCATCATAATGAACGAAATACACACAAATAATAGATGGAAAGGAAAGTAAAGGGATGCGGGGCACCAGTTCGAGGAATGAATTGACGGGAGAAGGGAGGATGGCCCAGGATGGGTCGGATTACGAGGGAGTGCGTGTCACGCGGCTTGCAGTATCGATGTAAACGTGGAGTATAAAAAAAATTGCGTACCTCTGGATGCAGATAAGATCATGTCAGGGTATTTGGGGTTGGTGGCGATTTGCGTAACCCAGCCATTGTGGCCGAAGAGCGTCCCGCGCTGCAGCAGCGTTTCAGACATGTTTCAGGGCGAGCTGACCGACGACTGGGAGAGCACAACCGTCCCGGCCAACGTCTGCAGCCAAAAGAACCCCGACCGGCGAAGATTCTCAAACACGCGCATATCGGCCATGTCTCGGTGTTTCTGCTCGACGCCACGGCTTGTTTATTATTATTCGCGCACGTTATTATTGAAATTATTATTAAATTAAAATATTTCATATTGTTTAAATGTTATTTTAGTTGAAAAAATTCAAATAAGTACATCTGAAAAATAATTGTGTTGTTATAAAATAAAAAAAATCTGGTAACTGCTATGTAGATACAATAGCAATTGATATTTGAACGAATATCATGTCCTGAAATCCAGTGACGTTACTAGGGTTGGTGATACCTAGAGATGTGCCGACCAGGGACGTCATTTCAGCTTTTTCTTAGGGGGAGCAGGCAAAAATTGTGTGAAATTGATTTTTTTTTTATATTGCAATAAAAATGGATAATATTCTTTGCATACACCTCATTAAGTTTTAAAATATAAAAAAAGGTTATTTTTGAAAAAATATTATGTAAAAAGTCAAAAAAGCGTCGCAGGTGAAAATTTTTTTCCAAAAATCTTCACATGGTCAACAAAAATCGTCCATCAGACTGTGTCACTAAAAAACTATCAATCAACTTAATTTCTACCGACTGTCGTTTTACTTTATCTTATTACGTACAAATGTACGTAATAACAATAGATGAAGTTTTGAGATCATGCAAAAATTCAAACTCAGAATCGATCACTGATCACGTTTTCATAATCTAGAAAATTGTGTGTTTCTGATTGTATTTTTATTATTTTTATAATTTTATACATGTACATATGTATGTATATATAAAATTATTTTTATCTCAACTGGAAGTAGTACTTTTACCCTTTAACATCGAGGTGTTATATGTTTCTCGGAAGCTTTTTGGCGTATTGAACTGATATTTCATATCTAGAATTATAAACTTAATACCAAGTTATATATGAAATTCGTGAACACCCGTTAACCGACAGTGGCAGTTAACCAGATTTTTCTTCCATCAATGTGATGAAAATATGATTAAAAAAATCATTAAATTTAATTAACCAGAAGTGGGAATTTTTCCTCGTAGAAATGTCAAAAATGTTATGAACACACGGTTTTTTTACCACACCCCTGAACGTATCAAGCTGAAAATTTATATTTGTATTCTTTATGTACTAAAATTGGTAAAGTTTTGGTCAGAAAGCAATTTTATAAAATAACTAAAACTTTTTTTGGACCGAATTACACATGAAGATTAAACCCATCTCATTCGCTGTTTTGTGTGAGAATGGGCGTCTGTAAATAAAAATACGAGAAATAAAATCATTTGTGATTGAACAGATTCAGTAAAATATTAATTTAAAACCTTTCTTGAAAACAAAAAATAAATACGAACTTGCGGAATAAGTGAAACGTAAAGGAGGTGTGTAAAAATAAACGTTACACATCTGTTTTTGAGAGAAAATAAAGTAAAAGAGACCTTTCTAACGATTCGCTCCATAGAATGAACAATTTCTAAAAATTTTACCCAAGGCATACATACCACTTAAAAACCAAAAATACTTTCTTCGAAATAATAAAATCTTTTTTTTTCAAAGCACGTTGCAGCGATTATTTTATTAGTTACTAAGCTACCCAAAAATAACATAAGAAATAAACGTAGCATTCATAGATCCATAGTATCTCATTAATCATTAAATTCATAATATTTTCTAAATTCACACTATTCCTAAATTTAGGAGAGGAGAGTGCCCCCCCCATGCCCCCCCCCCAAATGACGTCTGAAAAAATTGCACGTGTGTAATGCACGTGCAGATTGACAGTGGGAATACCATCGTTGACTTTCACTTAGTAACTCTTCTTGCAATTGTATTTTTGGTTCCGTTAATTCTACGAAGGGAAGTCATAAACAAACGACCGTTTCAGTTGTGAATAAAATGCGGTGTACCTTTCTAACAATTCGCTCCACAGGTCGAACAATTTCTAAGAATTTTACCCAAGGAATACTATTTAACAAAACAAAATATAACCTTTTTTACATAGCTTTATTGCAGCGATTCTATTTCTGGCCTAGTCTATGGTACTCAAAAGTAACATAACATAACAATCATATTAATTCATTAATCGTTAAATCTTACTGTTTTCTAAATTCACACTATTCCAAAACAAAGGGATGGCAATTGCCATCCCATGCCCCCCCCCCAAATGACGTCCCTGGTGCCGGTGGGAAAAAACCCGGTTTATTCCCGGGAATAAACCGGGGTTTTTTTCCTGGGAACTTTGGATGACGGAAATTTTGGGAAAATTGAAAAAAATGTATATCAATCAGATTTTCAAATCGACACACTTTTAGATACTCGTATTGAGTCAATGTCATTGATATATGCAACATTTAAATGAATCAAAATGTTTTTATGTAGTGGCAGTACTGTAAATGTCAAGGTTTGTGTTTGAGTAGGATGCTTTACGTAAATAACCTAGTACAGGTACAATTGCTTGTTCGAAATACGCGGTTTGCAAGTGGCAACTTCGACGATCTCGGAATTCGGAATCTCGGATATATTTATATGTAAAGAGTTTTCGGTAAATATGAACAATAATAATGTCGGTGACAGTTTTGAGGTTACGATCCAAAATGGCCGCCACGGCAGTATTGCCCCCCCCCCCTCAACTCTAAGTCATAAATTTACAAATGATATTTATGAGACTTGGCTTAGACAGCTTGAAATATGGCTACTTCCTTAGTTCAAAATGATAACGGTCAATGCATTCAAACATCACTCTCTTGTTTTCTTCTTGTGGAGTTCAGCGTCCTTTGTTTGTTCCCTTACCAATCTCTTTTCAACCCTAGATCTTCTCTCTAGTGTGATTTCTATGAACATCTAATTTTAAAATCGCCTGTTCGATTGCGTGATTCGTTGGGTGGCCGCGCTTCTCTAGCCGGTTGACTGCCCAGGCTTCAAACGCCGCTATTGCTCACACGCCCAGACTTTCAAGAATTAATTTAAGGGCTAAAACACAATCATATATTTTTAAAATTATTTTTCCCATAACAAGAACTATTGCTACCATGTCAATTTATTCCAGATCAAAATTCATTATTTTTTTTCAAAATTTTACTGCTGCCATCACTACAAACTAAATTTCGTTATCAACAAATAAATTGAAATCAACAATAAATAAAATATCTTTTATTATAGCTGGCAATGAATTTCATGCCTCATTTATCAGTGGCTTGCGATATTATTGCATTAACTAAAAAATAAAATTTATTAATTTTTAGCTTATGCATTTATATTGTCCTCACCATCACTTTCATCTTCAGATTCAAGTGTTATAATGTATATAGCGTCATCATCACCATATTCCATTTTTGGAAAATCACAAATATTTTCTCCACCAAGAGCACAAAGCACAAATCGTAAAATAAAATATAGAATAACACAAATTTTTATTGTCTGCAAAATGTGGAAATATAAATAATTCGTATAGAACGGGTCTACCTCGAGGGACCGAAAGTGAAACGCCCGAAAACGCAAACATCGGAAGGCAAAGATCGAAAATTGAAAGATCTTTAGTCGAAAGATAAATACATCCTCACTTAATTTGCGCGAGCAGGGTACAATAGAAACAAGAGGAACAGGCTTTTCCTCTCGTATCTGCGCGCGCACATTAAACAAGGCCGTATGACAAAAAGAGAGATAATTGCACCACATGCCACTCATATATATTATATATACATAGTACCGTTTACCATGCACTCTTTTTTTTTGATCTTTCGATTTTCGATCTTTGCTTTGCAATATTTGCGTTTTCGGGCGTTTCGCTTTCGGTTCCGTGAGGGTAAACGGACCACTAGTTATATGTAAACCAGTCACAGGACAACCAATCGATCTAGATCGGTCACACGTGATCACCCGTCACACTAAAACTAGTCACGAGAAAACTGGTCACACCCTAAAACCGGTCACGAGAAAACTGGTTGACCGATTTTAGGGTGTGACCGGTTGTTCCGTGACCAGTTCCCATTTGACTAGTAATCACCGAGCCCCCGTGAGGTAGACCCGTATGTAATAGGCACTAAATGTGCATATACGCTACATGCAAGCTTCCTACCTAATATGATTTCTAATTTGTTACAAATCATCGAATTGAAATCAATAGATTATAGGAAGGTGTGGAGAAAACGACGATTGGAATGGGGACGCGACAATTGGTGCAAGGACAAAATGTTCAACGACAAAATGTACCCGAAAATTAGTGCACTGACAAAATGTACCCGCGACAAAATGTACCCGCGACAAAATGTACCCGCGACAAAATGTACCCGCGACAAAATGTACCCGCGACAAAATGTTCAAAAATCCTAAATTATCCTATTTTAATGGCAAAAGTAACTTTTTATTGTATTATATTTATCGATGTATATGGTACTTTTTATCGTATAGATCGCGGATGTTATTAAATTATTATAAATTAAAGGTGTTCTCAACCGTACCAACATATACTTATTTAAATTGAACAATTACATTTTAAGCGAATGTCATTGTGACTCATTGAATATCATTTTAAGATGTCATTGAATTAGTATAAATGACAGGGGTTCTCAACCGTATCCAATATTTACGTATTAAAATTGAAAAAAAAAACTTTCCGAGCGTATGAACTCCAGATTACATTGCATTAGTTTATATGGCAGGGCTTCTCAACCGTCTCCAAAATTTTCTTTATTTCAAATGAATAATTTACTTTTTATCGTA
Source organism: Arctopsyche grandis (assembly GCF_051622035.1). NCBI lineage: Eukaryota > Metazoa > Arthropoda > Insecta > Trichoptera > Hydropsychidae > Arctopsyche > Arctopsyche grandis. The sequence goes on from NC_135367.1 coordinate 14,920,373, forward strand.
CACATCGCGGGCGTTATTAAATTAGTATAAATGACAGGGGTTCTCAACCGTATCCAATATTTACGTATTTAAATTGAAAAAAAAAAACTTTCCGAGCGTATGAACTGCAGATTAATTAAAAAATTAAGTAATAAATTTAAAAATGATTTTAAAAATACATGTCAAATGATGATCTTTTTTCTTTATCTATTTTGTATGCTCATATTATGTTTAAATGATTTTTGTTTTGTTTTCAACTGAATACAACTTATTTCATATGAAGAAAAGATTTGTAATTTTGGCTTTTATTTATTTATTTTCATTATAAGATTTTATATTACGGTTGAGAAGCCCTGCCATATAAACTAATGCAATGTAATCTGCAGTTCATATGCTCGGAAAGTTTTTTTTTCAATTTAAATACGTAAATATTGGATACGGTTGAACATTTTGAACATTTTTGAACATTTTGTCGCTTAAACATTTTGTCGCGGGTACATTTTGTCGCGGGTACATTTTGTCAGTGCACTAATTTTCGGGTACATTTTGTCGTTGAATATTTTGTCCTTGCACCAATTGTCGTGTAACCGTGGAGAAAACGACGATTGGAATATGGAGCGGCGAACGGGCGAGGTGGCGAAAAGCGAGCGGCGGTCGCCGTTCGGTGCGCGAGTCGGAGGCAACGGGTGTGGGAGCGGGTGCGGGTGCGGGTTCGGGCACGGCTACGGCTACAGCTAGGAGCCGAGCGGCGGGTGACGTCACGGTCGGCGGCCATTTGCGCGTTCGTGTTCGTGTTCGTGTCGGCGGACTGTCGCGGCCCGATCGTCGGTTGTCGATCGTCGCGGGTCGGAGTGCTCGAGCGCCGCAGTGGCGGGCGTCCCTCGGAGAGCGGACAGCGGATTGCGGATTGCGGATTGCGGATTGCGGGGAGCGCTGAGCGGTGAGCGGTGAGCGGTGAGCGGTGAGCGTGGAGCGTGAGGCGTGTGAGCGTCCGAACCGTCGCCGAGCGCTCGCACTCGCACTCGCACTCGCACTCGCACGGCCGCCGACATGGAGGACAAAGCCGCTCTCAAGGAGCTCGACCACTGGATAGACCAGCTCAACGACTGCAAACAACTTACAGAGACTCAGGTCAAAGTGCTCTGCGACAAGGTAAGCCGCCCCCGCCCCCGCCCACCCACACCCCTACCCCCCACCCCCCACCCCCACACATCGATGCGCGCCCCGCCCCACCCCGCAGAGGCTGAGCCCCCCTCTCCCCTCCCCCCCCTCCCCTCCCCCGCCCCCGCACCGCCCCGCTCGGAGACTCGGACGATGAGTCACGCCCACTTCGAGGAAGTCGCCGAACACTCATCAAGTTTCACCATCAAACCTGGCCAATGTCATCCCAACTCTACCCCTCCACCTCCCCTCTCCTCCCCTCCCCTCCCCCTGCCTCTCGCAACTGTCATCGATACAAAATAAAAAAAACGATATTCATTTGTTCTAACGTTAAATTCAAATTATCTCGATTCTTTTTTTTTTTTTTTTATATCATTTTCCCACACGCTCCATATCTATATTGTACTTCAATAAAAATAACAAAGATACTTTTTTTTTTATCAATGTCGCTTTTTCTTATCGACGGAGTTTCTCTCGTTTGATGGCTGCGTTACGTTTATGTTATTTTCATTCTTAGATGTTTTCAAATGTAGATATATATTACTCATCGAACGCTTGAGAATGAAGACAGCACTGACCTCCGAGTGTTTACTCGACCTGGATGATGCATTCGATTATAAATCACCGATATGGGATTATGTAGAAAAGTTGAAACGACGCGAGCTTGAAAAATGTTCGCGAAATCCATATAAACAAACTATACAAAAGTACAAATAAGACGCTGTCACTACTCGATTCAATCGTATGTGCACAATTGTACGTCTTATCTTCAATTTGGTACTAGACGTGACCGGTGTGTTCTTGGAATGTAGGAAGTGGAGCATTCGGAGGTGTAAGACTTGTGCAACGTGGATGAACAATAAAAACAAAACATTTTGGCCACGAGACACTAATTGTCCTAATATTTAATACAAATAATGCTAAAACAAATATGTGTAAAACCTTGACTGTTTTATTAATCGATAGGAAATGTACACAGTGTAATCTTCACGAGTGTTTAACACGGTATTGAATAGGACTATGTAGAATAAACGATGCATTATCATTTTTTATTGTTTGCTCTGTACATAAAAATATAGTCAAAGTATTGATTTCGCTATTTTTGAGGTTAAACTTATCGAATTGAAATATTACCAAGTATTTAGATACGTGCTATGAGATATCCACAGATATGTGCTATGAGACATACATATGTATATAGTAAAAATTTAGATCATTGATATGATAACTTGGTGAATACATATTTATGTGTACACGATTTTCTGAACTAATTTAATGAGATTTTCTGGTGTGCTCTGTTCTGATGAATAGGAAGTGAACCACATACATAGATGTTCCTTTTATAAAAGGTATAAAACCAGTGGCGTACATTGGTTGTTGATATTGGGTGTGTTGTGTATGAAAAATTGATCTTATGAAAGCTTAATTAAAAAATTAATTTCTAAAGAGCGAAGAATCGAATTAATGTATAAATAATAATAAAATTCGTTTTAAGAATATCACTTTTTTTTTTTAATTCCTCATATTCAGCACACCCAAAATCAACACCATTGTAGACTACTGCATAAAACTCTGGTATGATTCTGTTTTTGATCTCATAATACATACTCTCA